>NC_143042.1:38960000-39260000 GCF_057628025.1 Oncorhynchus mykiss
AATAGTGAGTCACACTGTAGAATGATGCCAATCAGTAACTGTCACCCTGAGAGCGATGGGACAGAGGTTTCAGGCAGATTATTGTGCTAGTATCGGCCTCTAACGGCACTTCAGAGAATATACAGAATGTATCTGTCCATAGGTCATACCACTTTAATATTACCACGTTGGATCACTTTCCTGTTAAATGTATTGGTGTTAAACCATTTAAAAAGCTGAAAGACGAGTAGGGTTCCTCGTCTTTCAGTTGCAACACAAGAGTTCAAGCTAGATTGATTTTTTCCCCCACTCCTTCGCTGACTCCGCCCCGCTTTTCATTTTTCTTTCTTCTCTCTCGTTCTCGCTCACCCTCTCCCTTCCTCTCCCTTTTCTCTCTCGCTCATTCTCTCCTCCTCCTTCCACCCCTCTCTCTTTTCCCACGTTCTCTCTCCTTTCCTTTCCTCTCCACTCCCTCCCTTCCTTTTCTCTCTTCCCCCTCCCTCTCCCCTCCCTCCTCACCGCTCTCTTTTCTTTATCTTGTTCCCTCTCTCCGCTCCTCCCTGTTCTATCAGGTGTTGGGTGGAGGCCAGACACCAGAGCATTGTGGGTCTAATCGTTAACGTCATTAACATCACTAACGGCTCGGCTTGGGAAACCTCCGCAATGGCTCTCTCCTTCACGCTTTCTCTCCATCTTGCTCTCCCTTCCCTCTCTCTCTTTAACTCTATCCATCTGTCTGTCTGTCGGTTTGCCTGTCACTCTACCCGTCTGTCTGCCCGCCTGTCCGTCTGTCTGTCTGTCTGCCTGTCTGTCTGTCTGTCGGTCTGTCGGTCTGTCGGTCTGTCTGTCGGTCGGTCTGCCTTTCTCACTCTTCCTATTTTCTCCTCTGAACATGACAGCCCCCAAGGGAAACTTTCCTCTTCTATAGCATTGTCATGCCTCCCTCCCTCCCTCCCTCCTTTCCCCTCTCTTTTATCCCTCCCTCCCTTCTTTCCCCTCTCTTTTCTCCCTCCCTCCCTTCCTCCCTCCCTTCTTTCTCCTCTCTTTTCTCCCTCCCTCCCTCCCTTCCTCCCTGCCTCCCTTCTTTCCCCTCTCTTTTCTCCCTCCCTCCCTTCCTCCCTCCCTCCCTGCCTCCCTTCTTTCCCCTCTCTTTTCTCCCTCCCTCCCTTCCTCCCTCCCTCCCTGCCTCCCTTCTTTCTCCTCTCTTTTCTCCCTCCCTCCCTCCCTTCCTCCCTGCCTCCCTTCTTTCCCCTCTCTTTTCTCCCTCCCTCCCTTCCTCCCTCCCTCCCTGCCTCCCTTCTTTCCCCTCTCTTTTCTCCCTCCCTCCCTTCCTCCCTCCCTCCCTCCCTCCCTGCCTCCCTTCTTTCCCCTCTCTTTTCTCCCTCCCTTCCTCCCTGCCTCTCTTCTTTCCCCTCTCTTTTCTCCCTCCCTTCTTTTCCCTCATTTTTCTTCCTCTCTCTCTTCCATATCAATATTCCCCTTCATCCTCCCTCTTATCTCTTCCTCGTTAGCCCATCGCTCACTCATTTCTCTGACAGCTGCTTTTCTTTCCCCCCCTTCTCCTTTCTCTGGCTCCCTCTATCTCTATCTCGGTCTTAATCATTCTGCTGTCCGTTAAGCTACAAATCATTAAGCTTTACAGACAAACTGCTCATTAGTCGCTCTTTAATTAATCCTCAACTCCCCTCCTTCACTCTGACCTCTCAGCGGGGTGTGTGTGTGTCGTGTGTGTGCATGTGTCTGTGTGTGTGCATCTGTGCGCATGTGTATGAGTGAATATCTGTGTGTGCGTGTGTGTTCTGTGTATAAGTGTCCTGTGTGTGTGACTGTCTTTCAGGAAGTAGATGGGAGATAAATGTGATGTATGGCTTTGTGTCTTAGCCTCTCTGCCTTCATTGTATGTATCTAGTCTCTCTGGATATAGAGACAGACATTCTGGAATTAGACTGAGACCGCTGACAAATATCCACTTTATCTCCTACTCACACATTTTTCCCTCCCTTTCTGTCCATTTTTGCCCATTTCTCAGGCCTGCCATTGACCAAATCTGCATCCATAAATGTACATATCTACCTCCTATGGCAGCCTATTTCCTAACTGCACTATATGTGATTACAGTGCCATTTAGGGCACATCCCAAGAGATGTGTACCGTCTTCATTGGCTGGCTGTCATCTCTCTTCAGCCAATGCAATGTCAGGAGAGAAATACTGTCCCAGTTGGTGAGCCATTGTAACTTACTTAGTGGTCTAAGTGACAGCAAGGGTTGGAGCTGTTGTACGTCGTGACAGGGCTCCATTCCATTGGACCTGGTTGCTTTTTCCTCTTCTTATCACTAACCTTTCCTAACACGTTAATAGATGTCCAATAAGCTCCACGACCATTCATTTATCAACACCGAATAAATCACTTTCATTAATTATCATTATCGATTTCCCTAAAAGCGGGCGTTGGGCGGGCTGCAGAGTCAGAGCAGCGGGGAGAAAATAGTTTGTTTTAAAGTGTCACCACGCCCATCTCTAGATGAATGATGAGGAAGTCTTTCACAGCCAGATATGATTGATGGTCCCACTAAATACGCCCATTAGGAAGTGGGCTCTCCCTGCCTCCCTCCCCATTACTCTTACTCACACAGGGCCACCAAGAGCAGCCATGGTCATTTGATGCAATTTAAATGCAGACCTATCGTGAATATGAATATGTGAAAATGTGATGGAAGATACACCTAGCTTTTTATGCCTCCTGTGTGTGTGTGTGTGTGTGTGTGTGTGTGTGTGTGTGTGTGTGTGTGTGTGTGTGTGTGTGCGGGCGCGTGTGTATGTATTTCTCTCGAACGCTCTAACTGCTCTCTAGAGTTTTGTTATTGGGCGTGACAGGAACAGCGATGGGAGATGTTGCAGCTTCACCGACAGCAGCTTTTGGTACAGTAGACATGCCTGCTACATCCCAAAATGGCACCCTGCTCCCTTTGTAGTGCACTGCCTTTGACCAGGACTCATAGGGCTTTGGTCAAAAGTAGTGAACCGCATAGGGCATAGGGTTCCATTTGGGACACAGCCACAGTTGTGTGTAGGTAAAGAAGCGGTAGCTTTTTCTTTAGTGTTATTACTAATACTATTATTATTATATTAGTCTTCTTCTTATTATTATTATTATTAATTGGGTACCTTCAGTCCAGGTGATTTGCCATGGATGCAATAAATGGTTCAATGTGAAATATTAACGCTACAGTCGTGGCCAAAAGTTTTGAGAATGACACAGATATTAATTTTTAATCTGCAACCTCATTTTGTATGATGGCAATTTGCATATACTCCAGAATGTTATGAAGAGTGATCAGATGAATTGCAATTCATTGCAAAGTCCCTCTTTGCCATGCAAATTAACTGAATCCCCCAAAAACATTTTCACTGCATTTCAGTCCTGCCACAAAAGGACCAGCTGACATCATGTCAGTGATTCTCTCGTTAACACAGTGTTGACGAGGACAAGGATGGAGATCACTCTGTCATGCTGATTGAGTTTGAATAACAGACTGGAAGCTTCAAAAGGAGGGTGGTGCCTGGAATCATTGTTCATCCTCTGTCAACCATGATTACCTGCAAGGAAACACGTGCCGTCATCATTGCTTTGCACAAAAAGGGCTTCACAGGCAAGGATATTGTTGCCAGTAAGATTGCACCTAAATCAACCATTTACCGGATCATTAAGAACTTCAAGAAGAGCGGTTCAATTGTTGTGAAGAAGGCTTCAGGGCGCCCAAGAAAGTCCAGCAATCGCCAGGACTGTCTCCTAAAGTTGATTCAGCTGCGGGATCGGGGCACCACCAGTACAGAGCTTGCTCAGGAATGGCAGCAGGCAGGTGTGAGTGCATCTACATGCACAGTGAGGCAAATACTTTTGGAGGATGGCCTGTTGTCACGAAGGACAGCAAAGAAGCAGCTTTTCTCCAGGAAAAACATCAGGGACAGACTGATATTCTGCAAAGGGGATTGGACTGCTGAGGACTGGGGTAAAGTAATTTTAGATGATGTATCCACTTTCCGATTGTTTGGGGCATCCGGAAAAAATCTTGTCCAGAGAAGACAAGGTGAGCGCTACCATCAGTTCTGTGTCATGCCAACAGTAAAGCATCCTGAGACCATTCATGTGTTGGGTTGCTACTCAGCCAAGGGAGTGGGCTCACTCACAATTTTGCCTAAGAACACAGCTATGAATAAAGAATGGTACCAACACATTCTCCCGAGAGCAACTTCTAACAACCATCCAGGATGATGGAGCACCTTGCCATAAGGCAAAAGTGATAACTAAGTGGCTCGGGGAACAAAACATCGATATTTTGGGTCCATGGCCAGGAAACTCCCCAGACCTTAATCCCATTGAGAACTTGCGGTCAATCCTCAAGAGGAGGATGGCCAAACAAAAACCCACAATTTCTGACAAACTCCAAGCATTGATTATGCAAGAATGGGCCAGAAGATAATTGACAGCATGCCAGGGCGGATTGCGGAGGTCTTGAAAAAGAAGGGTCAACACCGCAAATATTGACTCTTTGACTCTCAACTTCATGTAATTGTCAATAAAAGCCTTTGACATTTATGAAATGCTTGTAATTATACTTCAGTATTCCATAGTAACATCTGACAAAAATATCTAAAGATACTGAAGCAGCAAACTTTGTGGAAATTAATTTTTTTGTCATTCTCAAAACTTTTGGCCACGACTCTACACCCTTAGAAACAAAATGCTAAAAGGGTTTTTCTATTGTCCCCATAAGAGAACGCTTTTGGTTTCAGATAAAACCCATTCCACCGGGTTGGTTCTACATGGAAGCCAAAAGGGTTCTACCGGGAACCAAAAAGGGAAAGCCATGTAGTAAAGAGTGTAGTAAAAACCAATGTGGGTGGGTGTCTTAAAAGCCGTAAGTTGTGATTGAGGGAGCAAAGACAATATTAGCTGCAGTAAGGGGTAACACGGCGACTGGCTTAACAAGAGAGGAGAAGGAATCCGGAATCTATGCCAAACTATTGCAATTTGAGTTATTTTAGTTATTTGACCAGTATACGGAACAGCACCGTCTCACCCTCCAGTGTGTCTCAGAAGACAGACAGACTGATTTGCTTAAGCACGGTCTCGCCTCAGTGCTTTATTGACGTTGGGCGTGACGAGCCCTCCTCTTTTATTTAGTGTGAATCTCTCCTAATGAAATAACAGTGTCATTCTGCGTTACACTGCAGCCACGCTATTCCCACACACCCCTCCCTCCTTATCTCTTCTTCTTACTCTCTACTCTCGCTCTCTTCCTTTTGTTTCTCTCTTTCTCTCCCACACTTCCTTCTCTTCCTCTTACTTCTCTCTTTAGCTTTGTCTTAAAAGGCTAAACTGATCCTAGATTCAGCACTCATACTGAGCATACACTACATGACCAAAAGTATGTCGACACCTGCTCGTCGAACATCTCATTCCAAAATCATGGGCATTCATATGGAGTTGGTCCCCCCCTTTGCTGCTAGAACAGCCTCCACTCTTCTGGGAAGGCATTCCACTAGATGTTGGAACATTGCTGCGGCGACTTGCTTCCATTCAGCCACAGGAATATTAGTGAGGTCGGGCACTGATGTTGGGCGATTAGGCCTGGCTCGCAGTCGGCCTTCCAATTCATCCCAAAGGTGTTCAAAGGGGTTGAGGTCAGGGCTCTGTGCAGGCCAGTCAAGTTCTTCCACATCGATCTCGACAAGCAATTTCTGTATGGATCTCGATTTGTACCTGGGGGCATTGTCATACTGAAACAGGAAAGGGCATTCCCTAAACTGTTGCCACAAAGTTGGAAGCGCAGCATCGTCTAGAATGTCATTGTAGGCTGTAGCGTTAAGATTTCCTTTCACTGAAACTAAGGGGCCTAGCCCGAAACATGAAAAACAGCCCCAGACCATTATTCCTCTTCCACCAATCTTTACGGTTGGCACTATGCATTCGGGCAGGTAGCGTTCTCCTGGCATCCGCCAAACCCAGATCCATCTGTCAGACTGCCAGATTGGACGGTGCTTAATTGGAGCCAATTTCCTCCTTCCTGCAGCAAGAAGCAGTCAGCTGGTATTCTGTCTATAATGGAGTGGCCAGCACTGTCACTGGATCTCAACATTATTGAGCTGTTGTTCAGCCACTTCAGCCGACGCTTGGCATTGCGCATGGTGATCTTAGGCTTGTGTGCGGCTGCTCGGCCATGAAAACTCATTTCATGAAGGCCCCGACGAAAGGTTCTTGTCCTGACGTTGCTTCCAGTGGCAGTTTGGAACTCGGTAGTGAGTGTTGCAACTGAGGACACACGATTTTTACGCACTTCAGCACTCGGTGGTCCCGTTCTGTGAGCTTGTGTGGCCTAGGAGCCGTTGTTGCTCCTAGGCTTTTCCACTTCACAATAACAGCACTGACAGTTGACTGGGGCAGCTCTAGCAGAGCAGAAATTTGACAAACTGACTTGTTGGAAAGGTGGCATCCTGTGATGATGCCATGTTGAAAGTCACTGAGCTTTTCAGTAAGGCCATTCTACTGCCAATGTTTGTCTATGGAGATTGCATGGCTGTGGGCTCGATTTTATACACCTGTCAGCAACGGGTGTGGCTGAAATAGCCGAATCCACTATTTTGAAGGGGTCTCCACATACTTTTGTATATATTGTGTATCTCTTTCTACCCTCTCTCTCTTTCCTCTTACTCCCACTTTCTTGCTTCCTTTTTAAAATGTACCCTCTCTCACTCTTTCCCTCTTTCTCCCCTCTCTCTTTCAGCAGAGAAAAGTAATGACTTGGTATCCCCTGCTGATTGGTTGATGTACACTACCATTCAAAGTTTGGGGTCACTTAGGATTTTTTTTGTTTTTGAAAGAAAATAATATTTTATGTCCATTAAAATAACATCAAATTGATCATAAATACAGTGTAGACATTGTTAATGTTGTAAATGACTATTGTAGCTGGAAACGGCAGATTTTTAATGGAATATCTACATACTGTAGGCGTACAGAGGCCCATTATCAGCAACTATCACTCCTGTGTTCCAATGGCACGTTGTGTTAGCTCATCCAAGTATATAATTTTAAAAGGCTAATTGATCATTAGAAAACCCTTTTTGCAATTATGTTAGCACAGTTGAAAACTGTAGTTCTGATTAAAGAAGCAATAAAACTGGCATTCTTTAGACTAATTGAGTATCTGGAGCATCAGCATTTGTGGGTTCGATTACAGGCTCAAAATGGCCAGAAATAAAGAAACTCGTCAGTCTATTCTTGTTCTGAGAAATGAAGGCTATTCCATGCTAGAAACTGCCAAGAAACTGAAAAGTGTCTCTAACCAGAATAGAAAGAGGAGTGGGAGGCCCCGGTGCACAACTCAGGACAAGTACATTAGAGTGTCTAGTTTGAGAAACAGATGCCTCACAAGTCCTCAACTGGCAGCTTCATTAAATAGTACCCACAAAACACCAGTCTCATTGTCAACAGTGAAGATGTGACTCCAGGATGCTGGTCTTCTAAGCAGAGTTGCAAAGAAAAAGCCATATCTCAGACTGGCCAATAAAAATAAAAGATTAAGATGAGCAAAAGAACACAGATACTGGACAGAGGAAGATTGGAAAAAAGGACAGACGAATCTAAGTTTGAGGTGTTTGGATCACAGAAGAAGAACATTCGTGAGACGCAGAAAAAATGAAAAAATGCTGGAGGAGTGCTTGACGCCATCTGTCAAGCATGGTGGAGGAAATGTGATGGTCTGGGGGTGCTTTGGTGGTGGTAAAGTGGGAGATTTGTACAGGGTAAAAGGGATCTTGAAGAAGGAAGGCTATCACTTGGTAACGCCATGCCATACCCTGTGGACGGCGCTTAATTGGAGACAATTTCCTCCTTCCTCCTACCTCTTCCCTTTTTAGGGAAGAAGCAGTCAGCTGGTATTCTGTCTATAATGGAGTGGCCAACACAGTCACCAGATCTCAACCCTATTGAGCTGTTGTGAAGGACACAATTATTATTTCAATTACAAATCATTATTTATAACCTTCCTATTAATTTTGTAACTCATTTCATGTATGTTTTCATGGAAAACAGGGACATTTCTAAGTGACCCCAATCCTTTGAACGGTTGTGTATATGGCGTTACTGAGAATGATCCAGAGAGAGAGAGAGAGAGAGAGAGAGAGAGAGAGAGAGAGAGAGAGAGAGAGAGAGAGAGAGAGACAGAGACAGAGACAGAGACAGAGACAGAGACAGAGAGAGAGAGAGAGAGAGAGAGAGAGAGAGAGAGAGAGAGAGAGAGAGAGAGGGAAAGACAGGAGGCTAGAAGGAAGAGATGGAGAGTAGAGAGAAAGAAAGAGGGAGAAACATTGCCAGTGAGGTCCCGTGTGGCTCTGTTGGTAGAGCATATGCTAGCTTGCAATGCTAGTGTTGTGGGTTTGATTCTCACAGGGGACCAGTATGAAAGTGTATGCACTCACTACTGTAAGTCGCTCTGGGTAACAGAGTCTGCTAAATGACTCAAATGTAAACGGAAAAAATAGAGTGAGGTCCCACTGTGGGCATCTCTCTGTGTGTGACGGCTCCAGTCTTTGGCATGTCTGCTTCACCCCTCTGCCCCCTGCCAACCCCATTCCTTAAGATGTGTCCCTCAATGCCATTCTCTGGGATGAGGCCTGCCAACACTCATATGTCCATCTCAGAACTTGCACACACACATCCATATCAGAACTCTCAGATCCTACACACAGCCCTCCGACATGACAAAGAAACCAATGGGAATGGGTCAAGTTAGATGGGAGTCACAGGGGAATATTGGGACTGACAAGTCTAGTGTCCACTTGGTTTGTCTTCTTACCTCTTGCTTCACAACCCGAATAGAAAAAATGTCCTGTACAGCACTGAGAGCCCTAACCCTGGATCGATGGCTCTCTCTATCAGGTGCCGGTGATGGCTGGGGCTTGGGATGAGCTGGGTGGGACTGTCTGTGTGTGCATGTGAGATGGTGTAGAGTGGTAGTGCCGCTGCAGTGTTTAGCATACAGAACAAGGGAGGGTTCGTCTAACAGCTTGTCCAGCCCTGGCAGGAGGCACTCAGGAGGGGGAAGCTCTCCTCGGCTCGCACCTGCCCTCTCCAGAACCCCCAGACGTCCTGCTGAACACAGCCCAGTCTAATTGACATGATCCCCCTCCTCCACACCACTCACAGCGGATACTGCTGCTTTTAACCTTGACTGGAGGGGGAGTGTGAGTGTGTTTGTGTGTGTTTTTGTGTGTTTTTGTGTCTGTGTATGCGTGTGTGATGTTACTACAACATTTTTTTTGAAGAGTGAAGAATACTCCAGTCCAGAATGGAGATTACAGATTACAACCAAGTTGTCGAACTCAGACCCTGTTTGTCTGATGTTTGACCACCCATGTGATCTTTTTGTTGTTACTTGGAAGCAAAAAGGTTAGTCCTTTGGGGACAGCCGAAGAACCCTTTTGGAACCCTTTTTCCTAATAGTGTATCCTCATGGATATTTGAATGTCGTTCCTTAAATCTTGATTGCGGCGCTTAACTATTTTGACATTCCCTGTCATACAGTATTTCCCTGCTCTTCGGAGGTCTAAAGTAAAGGATTATCTCTGTTGTGTATAATATTGAGCTCCGCACCAGAATGTGACTGGCAGAATGGGTGTTGTATGTGGAGGATGAGGGCTGAAGTAGATATCTCAGATAGGGGGGAGTGAGGCCTAAGAGGGTTTTATAAATAAACATCAACCAGTGGGTCTTGCGACGGGTATACAGAGATGACCAGTTTACAGAAGAGTATAGAGTGCAGTGATGTGTCCTATAAGGAGCATTGGTGGCAAATCTGATGGCCGAATGGCAAAGAACATCGAGCCGCTTGAGAGCACCCTTACCTGCCAATCTCTAAATTACGTCTCCATAATCTAGCATGGGTAGGATGGTCATCCTAATCAGGGTTAGTGTAACGATTCTCTTCTTGTGAAGTAGAGGCGGACCAAAGCGCAGCGTGGTGGTTGTTCATTGTAATTTATTGACGACACTATACATGAACAAACTAACGAAAAAACAAGAAACGTGAGAACTCAAAACAGCCCTGTCTGGTGCAAACACAAAAACAGGAACAATCACCCACAAACACACAGTGAAACCCAGGCTACCTAAATATGGTTCCCAATCAGAGACAATGACGAACACCTGCCTCTGATTGAGAACCATATCAGGCCGAACATAGAACTAGACAAACTAGACATGAAACATAGAATGCCCACTCAGATCACACCCTGACCAACCACAACATAGAAATATACAAAGTAAACTATGGTCAGGGTGTGACAGTACCCCCCCCCCCCAAGGTGCGGACTCCGGCCGCAAAACCTGAACCTATAGGGGAGGGTCTGGGTGGGCATCTGTCCGCGGAGGCGGCTCTGGCGCTGGACGTGGACCCCACTCCATAATAGTCTTTGTCCACCTCCTTAGCGTCCCTAGATAGGTGACCCTCCTAAGAGACAGCTCGGGACAGAGGGACAGCTGCTCGGGACAGAGGGACAGCTGCTCGGGACAGAGGGACAGCTGCTCGGGACAGAGGGACAGCTGCTCCGGGCGGAGGGGCTCTAGCGGCCCCTGGCTGACTGGCGGCACTGGCGGCCCCTGGCTGACTGGCGGCCCCTGGCTGACTGGCGGCCCCTGGTTGACTGGCGGCGCTGGCGCTGGGCTGACTGGCGGCACTGGCGGCCCCTGGCTGACTGGCGGCACTGGCGGCCCCTGGCAGACGGGCGGCACCTGGCAGACGGGCGGCACCTGGCAGACGGGCGGCATTGGCGGCTCCTGGCAGACGGGCGGCGCTGGCGGCGCTGGGCAGACGGGCGGCGCTGGCGGCGCTGGGCAGACGGCCTAAGAACACAGCTATGAATAAAGAATGGTACCAACACATTCTCCCGAGAGCAACTTCTAACAACCATCCAGGATGATGGAGCACCTTGCCATAAGGCAAAAGTGATAACTAAGTGGCTCGGGGAACAAAACATCGATATTTTGGGTCCATGGCCAGGAAACTCCCCAGACCTTAATCCCATTGAGAACTTGCGGTCAATCCTCAAGAGGAGGATGGCCAAACAAAAACCCACAATTTCTGACAAACTCCAAGCATTGATTATGCAAGAATGGGCCAGAAGATAATTGACAGCATGCCAGGGCGGATTGCGGAGGTCTTGAAAAAGAAGGGTCAACACCGCAAATATTGACTCTTTGACTCTCAACTTCATGTAATTGTCAATAAAAGCCTTTGACATTTATGAAATGCTTGTAATTATACTTCAGTATTCCATAGTAACATCTGACAAAAATATCTAAAGATACTGAAGCAGCAAACTTTGTGGAAATTAATTTTTTTGTCATTCTCAAAACTTTTGGCCACGACTCTACACCCTTAGAAACAAAATGCTAAAAGGGTTTTTCTATTGTCCCCATAAGAGAACGCTTTTGGTTTCAGATAAAACCCATTCCACCGGGTTGGTTCTACATGGAAGCCAAAAGGGTTCTACCGGGAACCAAAAAGGGAAAGCCATGTAGTAAAGAGTGTAGTAAAAACCAATGTGGGTGGGTGTCTTAAAAGCCGTAAGTTGTGATTGAGGGAGCAAAGACAATATTAGCTGCAGTAAGGGGTAACACGGCGACTGGCTTAACAAGAGAGGAGAAGGAATCCGGAATCTATGCCAAACTATTGCAATTTGAGTTATTTGAGTTATTTGACCAGTATACGGAACAGCACCGTCTCACCCTCCAGTGTGTCTCAGAAGACAGACAGACTGATTTGCTTAAGCACGGTCTCGCCTCAGTGCTTTATTGACGTTGGGCGTGACGAGCCCTCCTCTTTTATTTAGTGTGAATCTCTCCTAATGAAATAACAGTGTCATTCTGCGTTACACTGCAGCCACGCTATTCCCACACACCCCTCCCTCCTTATCTCTTCTTCTTACTCTCTACTCTCGCTCTCTTCCTTTTGTTTCTCTCTTTCTCTCCCACACTTCCTTCTCTTCCTCTTACTTCTCTCTTTAGCTTTGTCTTAAAAGGCTAAACTGATCCTAGATTCAGCACTCATACTGAGCATACACTACATGACCAAAAGTATGTCGACACCTGCTCGTCGAACATCTCATTCCAAAATCATGGGCATTCATATGGAGTTGGTCCCCCCCTTTGCTGCTAGAACAGCCTCCACTCTTCTGGGAAGGCATTCCACTAGATGTTGGAACATTGCTGCGGCGACTTGCTTCCATTCAGCCACAGGAATATTAGTGAGGTCGGGCACTGATGTTGGGCGATTAGGCCTGGCTCGCAGTCGGCCTTCCAATTCATCCCAAAGGTGTTCAAAGGGGTTGAGGTCAGGGCTCTGTGCAGGCCAGTCAAGTTCTTCCACATCGATCTCGACAAGCAATTTCTGTATGGATCTCGATTTGTACCTGGGGGCATTGTCATACTGAAACAGGAAAGGGCATTCCCTAAACTGTTGCCACAAAGTTGGAAGCGCAGCATCGTCTAGAATGTCATTGTAGGCTGTAGCGTTAAGATTTCCTTTCACTGAAACTAAGGGGCCTAGCCCGAAACATGAAAAACAGCCCCAGACCATTATTCCTCTTCCACCAATCTTTACGGTTGGCACTATGCATTCGGGCAGGTAGCGTTCTCCTGGCATCCGCCAAACCCAGATCCATCTGTCAGACTGCCAGATTGGACGGTGCTTAATTGGAGCCAATTTCCTCCTTCCTGCAGCAAGAAGCAGTCAGCTGGTATTCTGTCTATAATGGAGTGGCCAGCACTGTCACTGGATCTCAACATTATTGAGCTGTTGTTCAGCCACTTCAGCCGACGCTTGGCATTGCGCATGGTGATCTTAGGCTTGTGTGCGGCTGCTCGGCCATGAAAACTCATTTCATGAAGGCCCCGACGAAAGGTTCTTGTCCTGACGTTGCTTCCAGTGGCAGTTTGGAACTCGGTAGTGAGTGTTGCAACTGAGGACACACGATTTTTACGCACTTCAGCACTCGGTGGTCCCGTTCTGTGAGCTTGTGTGGCCTAGGAGCCGTTGTTGCTCCTAGGCTTTTCCACTTCACAATAACAGCACTGACAGTTGACTGGGGCAGCTCTAGCAGAGCAGAAATTTGACAAACTGACTTGTTGGAAAGGTGGCATCCTGTGATGATGCCATGTTGAAAGTCACTGAGCTTTTCAGTAAGGCCATTCTACTGCCAATGTTTGTCTATGGAGATTGCATGGCTGTGGGCTCGATTTTATACACCTGTCAGCAACGGGTGTGGCTGAAATAGCCGAATCCACTATTTTGAAGGGGTCTCCACATACTTTTGTATATATTGTGTATCTCTTTCTACCCTCTCTCTCTTTCCTCTTACTCCCACTTTCTTGCTTCCTTTTTAAAATGTACCCTCTCTCACTCTTTCCCTCTTTCTCCCCTCTCTCTTTCAGCAGAGAAAAGTAATGACTTGGTATCCCCTGCTGATTGGTTGATGTACACTACCATTCAAAGTTTGGGGTCACTTAGGATTTTTTTTGTTTTTGAAAGAAAATAATATTTTATGTCCATTAAAATAACATCAAATTGATCATAAATACAGTGTAGACATTGTTAATGTTGTAAATGACTATTGTAGCTGGAAACGGCAGATTTTTAATGGAATATCTACATACTGTAGGCGTACAGAGGCCCATTATCAGCAACTATCACTCCTGTGTTCCAATGGCACGTTGTGTTAGCTCATCCAAGTATATAATTTTAAAAGGCTAATTGATCATTAGAAAACCCTTTTTGCAATTATGTTAGCACAGTTGAAAACTGTAGTTCTGATTAAAGAAGCAATAAAACTGGCATTCTTTAGACTAATTGAGTATCTGGAGCATCAGCATTTGTGGGTTCGATTACAGGCTCAAAATGGCCAGAAATAAAGAAACTCGTCAGTCTATTCTTGTTCTGAGAAATGAAGGCTATTCCATGCTAGAAACTGCCAAGAAACTGAAAAGTGTCTCTAACCAGAATAGAAAGAGGAGTGGGAGGCCCCGGTGCACAACTCAGGACAAGTACATTAGAGTGTCTAGTTTGAGAAACAGATGCCTCACAAGTCCTCAACTGGCAGCTTCATTAAATAGTACCCACAAAACACCAGTCTCATTGTCAACAGTGAAGATGTGACTCCAGGATGCTGGTCTTCTAAGCAGAGTTGCAAAGAAAAAGCCATATCTCAGACTGGCCAATAAAAATAAAAGATTAAGATGAGCAAAAGAACACAGATACTGGACAGAGGAAGATTGGAAAAAAGGACAGACGAATCTAAGTTTGAGGTGTTTGGATCACAGAAGAAGAACATTCGTGAGACGCAGAAAAAATGAAAAAATGCTGGAGGAGTGCTTGACGCCATCTGTCAAGCATGGTGGAGGAAATGTGATGGTCTGGGGGTGCTTTGGTGGTGGTAAAGTGGGAGATTTGTACAGGGTAAAAGGGATCTTGAAGAAGGAAGGCTATCACTTGGTAACGCCATGCCATACCCTGTGGACGGCGCTTAATTGGAGACAATTTCCTCCTTCCTCCTACCTCTTCCCTTTTTAGGGAAGAAGCAGTCAGCTGGTATTCTGTCTATAATGGAGTGGCCAACACAGTCACCAGATCTCAACCCTATTGAGCTGTTGTGAAGGACACAATTATTATTTCAATTACAAATCATTATTTATAACCTTCCTATTAATTTTGTAACTCATTTCATGTATGTTTTCATGGAAAACAGGGACATTTCTAAGTGACCCCAATCCTTTGAACGGTTGTGTATATGGCGTTACTGAGAATGATCCAGAGAGAGAGAGAGAGAGAGAGAGAGAGAGAGACAGAGACAGAGAGAGAGAGAGAGAGAGAGAGAGAGAGAGAGAGAGAGAGAGAGAGAGGGAAAGACAGGAGGCTAGAAGGAAGAGATGGAGAGTAGAGAGAAAGAAAGAGGGAGAAACATTGCCAGTGAGGTCCCGTGTGGCTCTGTTGGTAGAGCATATGCTAGCTTGCAATGCTAGTGTTGTGGGTTTGATTCTCACAGGGGACCAGTATGAAAGTGTATGCACTCACTACTGTAAGTCGCTCTGGGTAACAGAGTCTGCTAAATGACTCAAATGTAAACGGAAAAAATAGAGTGAGGTCCCACTGTGGGCATCTCTCTGTGTGTGACGGCTCCAGTCTTTGGCATGTCTGCTTCACCCCTCTGCCCCCTGCCAACCCCATTCCTTAAGATGTGTCCCTCAATGCCATTCTCTGGGATGAGGCCTGCCAACACTCATATGTCCATCTCAGAACTTGCACACACACATCCATATCAGAACTCTCAGATCCTACACACAGCCCTCCGACATGACAAAGAAACCAATGGGAATGGGTCAAGTTAGATGGGAGTCACAGGGGAATATTGGGACTGACAAGTCTAGTGTCCACTTGGTTTGTCTTCTTACCTCTTGCTTCACAACCCGAATAGAAAAAATGTCCTGTACAGCACTGAGAGCCCTAACCCTGGATCGATGGCTCTCTCTATCAGGTGCCGGTGATGGCTGGGGCTTGGGATGAGCTGGGTGGGACTGTCTGTGTGTGCATGTGAGATGGTGTAGAGTGGTAGTGCCGCTGCAGTGTTTAGCATACAGAACAAGGGAGGGTTCGTCTAACAGCTTGTCCAGCCCTGGCAGGAGGCACTCAGGAGGGGGAAGCTCTCCTCGGCTCGCACCTGCCCTCTCCAGAACCCCCAGACGTCCTGCTGAACACAGCCCAGTCTAATTGACATGATCCCCCTCCTCCACACCACTCACAGCGGATACTGCTGCTTTTAACCTTGACTGGAGGGGGAGTGTGAGTGTGTTTGTGTGTGTTTTTGTGTGTTTTTGTGTCTGTGTATGCGTGTGTGATGTTACTACAACATTTTTTTTGAAGAGTGAAGAATACTCCAGTCCAGAATGGAGATTACAGATTACAACCAAGTTGTCGAACTCAGACCCTGTTTGTCTGATGTTTGACCACCCATGTGATCTTTTTGTTGTTACTTGGAAGCAAAAAGGTTAGTCCTTTGGGGACAGCCGAAGAACCCTTTTGGAACCCTTTTTCCTAATAGTGTATCCTCATGGATATTTGAATGTCGTTCCTTAAATCTTGATTGCGGCGCTTAACTATTTTGACATTCCCTGTCATACAGTATTTCCCTGCTCTTCGGAGGTCTAAAGTAAAGGATTATCTCTGTTGTGTATAATATTGAGCTCCGCACCAGAATGTGACTGGCAGAATGGGTGTTGTATGTGGAGGATGAGGGCTGAAGTAGATATCTCAGATAGGGGGGAGTGAGGCCTAAGAGGGTTTTATAAATAAACATCAACCAGTGGGTCTTGCGACGGGTATACAGAGATGACCAGTTTACAGAAGAGTATAGAGTGCAGTGATGTGTCCTATAAGGAGCATTGGTGGCAAATCTGATGGCCGAATGGCAAAGAACATCGAGCCGCTTGAGAGCACCCTTACCTGCCAATCTCTAAATTACGTCTCCATAATCTAGCATGGGTAGGATGGTCATCCTAATCAGGGTTAGTGTAACGATTCTCTTCTTGTGAAGTAGAGGCGGACCAAAGCGCAGCGTGGTGGTTGTTCATTGTAATTTATTGACGACACTATACATGAACAAACTAACGAAAAAACAAGAAACGTGAGAACTCAAAACAGCCCTGTCTGGTGCAAACACAAAAACAGGAACAATCACCCACAAACACACAGTGAAACCCAGGCTACCTAAATATGGTTCCCAATCAGAGACAATGACGAACACCTGCCTCTGATTGAGAACCATATCAGGCCGAACATAGAACTAGACAAACTAGACATGAAACATAGAATGCCCACTCAGATCACACCCTGACCAACCACAACATAGAAATATACAAAGTAAACTATGGTCAGGGTGTGACAGTACCCCCCCCCCCCAAGGTGCGGACTCCGGCCGCAAAACCTGAACCTATAGGGGAGGGTCTGGGTGGGCATCTGTCCGCGGAGGCGGCTCTGGCGCTGGACGTGGACCCCACTCCATAATAGTCTTTGTCCACCTCCTTAGCGTCCCTAGATAGGTGACCCTCCTAAGAGACAGCTCGGGACAGAGGGACAGCTGCTCGGGACAGAGGGACAGCTGCTCGGGACAGAGGGACAGCTGCTCGGGACAGAGGGACAGCTGCTCCGGGCGGAGGGGCTCTAGCGGCCCCTGGCTGACTGGCGGCACTGGCGGCCCCTGGCTGACTGGCGGCCCCTGGCTGACTGGCGGCCCCTGGTTGACTGGCGGCGCTGGCGCTGGGCTGACTGGCGGCACTGGCGGCCCCTGGCTGACTGGCGGCACTGGCGGCCCCTGGCAGACGGGCGGCACCTGGCAGACGGGCGGCACCTGGCAGACGGGCGGCATTGGCGGCTCCTGGCAGACGGGCGGCGCTGGCGGCGCTGGGCAGACGGGCGGCGCTGGCGGCGCTGGGCAGACGGGCGGCGCTGGCGGCGCTGGGCAGACGGGCGGCGCTGGCGGCGCTGGGCAGACGGGCGGCGCTGGCGGCGCTGGGCAGACGGGCGGCGCTGGCGGCGTTGGGCAGACGGGAAGCTCCGATGGCGCCGGACAGGCGGGAGGCTCCGGCAGAGGCGCCGGACAGGCGGGAGGCTCCGGCAGAGGCGCCGGACAGGCGGGAGGCTCCGGCAGCGGCGCCGGACAGGCGGGAGGCTCCGGCAGAGGCGCCGGACAGGCGGGAGGCTCCGGCAGAGGCGCCGGACAGGCGGGAGGCTCCGGCAGAGGCGCCGGACAGGCGGGAGGCTCCGGCAGAGGCGCCGGACAGGCGGGAGGCTCCGGCAGAGGCGCCGGACAGGCGGGAGGCTCCGGCAGAGGCGCCGGACAGGCGGGAGGCTCCGGCAGAGGCGCCGGACAGACGGGAGGCTCCGGCAGCGCTGGAGAGGAGAAAGGCTCTGGTAGCGCCGGAGAGGCGGGAGACTCCGGCAGCGCTGGAGAGGAGGAAGGCTCTGGACGGATGGGCCGGAGAGACAGCCTGGTACGGGGAGCTGCCACCGGAGGGCTGGGGTGTGGAGGTGGTGACGGATAGACCGGGCCGTGCAGGCGCACTGGAGCTCTTGAGCACCGAGCCTGCCCAACCTTACCCGGTTGAATGGTCCCGGTCGCCCTGCCAGTGCAGCGAGGTGGAATAGCCCGCACTGGGCTATGCAGGCGAACCGGGAACACCGTGCGCAAGGCTGGTGCCATGTAAGCCGGCCCAAGGAGACGCACTGGAGACCAGATGCGTAGAGCCGGCTTCATGGCACTTGGCTCGATGCCCACTCTAGCCCGGCCGATACGCGGAGCTGGAATGTACCGCACCGGGCTGTGCACCCGCACTGGGGACACCGTGCGCTCCACAGCATAACACGGTGCCTGCCCGGTCTCTCTAGCCCACCGGTAACCACAGGAAGTTGGCTCAGGTCTCCTACCTGGCGTAGCCATACTCCCTGTTAGCCCCCCCCCAAGAATTTTTTGGGGCTGACTCCCGGGCTTCCATCCACGACGCCGCGCTGCCTCCTCATACCAGCGCCTCTCCGCTTTCGCCGCCTCCCGTTCTTCCTTGGGGCGGCGATACTCTCCTGGCTGAGCCCAAGGTCCTTTACCGTCTAATTCGTCCTCCCATGTCCATACCTCCTCGCGCTGCTCCTGCTGCTGCTTTTTCCTTTGCCCATTACCACACCGCTTGGTCCTGTTGTGGTGGGTGATTCTGTAACGATTCTCTTCTTGTGAAGTAGAGGCGGACCAAAGCGCAGCGTGGTGGTTGTTCATTGTAATTTATTGACGACACTATACATGAACAAACTAACGAAAAAACAAGAAACGTGAGAACTCAAAACAGCCCTGTCTGGTGCAAACACAAAAACAGGAACAATCACCCACAAACACACAGTGAAACCCAGGCTACCTAAATATGGTTCCCAATCAGAGACAATGACGAACACCTGCCTCTGATTGAGAACCATATCAGGCCGAACATAGAACTAGACAAACTAGACATGAAACATAGAATGCCCACTCAGATCACACCCTGACCAACCACAACATAGAAATATACAAAGTAAACTATGGTCAGGGTGTGACAGTTAGTTTGGCAGCTGGGGTGAAAGAGGAGTGATTACAATAGACGAAACTAAGTCTAGATTTAACTTTAGCCTACAGCTTTGATATGTGCTGAGAGAAGGACAGTGTACCGTCTAGCCATACTCCCAAATACTTGTATGAGGTGACTACCTCAAGCTCTGAACCCTCAGAGGTAGTAATAACACTTGTGGGAAGAGGGGCATTCTTCTTACCAAACCACATGACCTTTGTTTTGGAGGTGTTCAGAACAAGGTTAAGGGCAGAGAAAGCTTGTTGGACACTATAAGAAAGCTTTGTTGTAGAGCGTTTAAACATAAAATCCGGGGAGGGGCCCGCTGAGTATAAGACTGTACCATCTGCATATAAATGGATGAGAGTTGCAAATTGAGAAGAGCATGGGGCCTATGATCAAGCCTTGGGGTACACCCTTGGTGACAGGCAGTGGATGAGACAGCAGATGTTCTGACTTTATACACTGCACTCTTTGAGAGAGGTAGTTAGCAAACCAGGCCAAAGACCCCTCAGAGACACCAATACTCTGGCCCACTGGAATGGAATGGTCTACCCCATCAAAAGCTTTGGCTAAGTCAATAAAAACAGCAGCACAACATTGCTTAGAATCAAGGGAAATGGTGACATCATTGAGGACCTTTAAGGTTGCAGTGACACATCTATAACCTGAGTGGAAATCAGATTGCATACCAGAGAGAATACTATAGACATCAAGAAAGCCAGTCAGTTGATTATTGAGAAGTTTTTCCAACACTTTTGATAAACAGGGCAAAATAGAAATAGGCCTATACCAGTTAGAACATTCACCCTCTGAATGGCATACACAAGCCATGTCTCAATTGTCTCAAGGCTTAAAAATCCTTCTTTAACCTGTCTCTTCCCCTTCATCTACACTGACTCAAGTGGATTTAAGTGACATCAATAAGGGATCATAGCTTTCACCTGGATTCACCTGGTCAGCTGTACTTAATGTGTTGTACACTCAGTGTATAGCACAGTGTTAGCTAGCTAGGATGCTACATAAGATGCAACACACTTCATGTCATACAGTAGTTCCCTGCTCTTTTGAGCTCTAAATTGTAGGATTTTGTTGTGTGGAGGGAGAAAACAACAACTGCTGCTGTCCTGTAGCATTAGCTAGCACGCTACAGTAGCTCTCAACAGGCGACATAATTCCAGGTGTATTTCCTTGCTCTTTGGAGGTTGAAAGGGGAGGATTCTCTCTAAATAGCACAGCTGTCCCATAGCATTAGCTAGCACGCTAGCTGTCAACAGGAAGCTACACACGATGTTACATATTATTTCCCTGCTCTTTTGAGGTCTTATGGGAAAGATTTTCTCTGTTGTAGGAAGGGCCGTAACCAGGGTTTGAGTTTTACTGAGGTCCGGAATAACTTTTTGAAAGTTTACTGCATTTCGATACAATTAAAACACTTAAATATGTTGTATGGAGAACAGAAATCAACAAGCAAAAATGACCCTAGCCATTATCACCTTGGCTGCTGTATGTTTATTCAGTCAATCTACAAGCACATAGCCTATTAGATATGCAATTGTGATGTTATACCCCTGAAAGGGGGAAATATGAGAAGTGATTCACACTGACATGTAGCATCAGCAACTCTTCAGTCAGTTGTAATGATGAATTGCATAAAATGCTCAACTCTACATAGATACAGTGCGTTCAGAAAGTATTCAGACATTTTGTTACATTACAGCCTTATTCTTAAATGGTTTAATTTCCCTTCTCCTCTTCAATCTACACACAATACCCCATAATGAAAAAGCAAAAACAGGTTTTTGGAATTTGTTGCAAATTTTTTAAAAAAATTAAAACTGAAATATCACATTCACATAAGTATTCAGACCCTTTACTCAGTGCTTTGTTGAAGGACTTTTGGCAGCAATTACAGCCTCAAAGGATTTCACGTGGCCAAACTCCTAAATCCCCCAAATGGGAAAATGAAACTATGTCCACTTGTGAGAATGTGGGAAGGGTCCGTGGACACTTAAGTTATGTTGAGTGTGTTTCACTTGGTGACCTCACGAAGTACAGGAAACACACACAACTATATCTCTGAATGTATACATTTCTCAATTATGGTGTTTTCATCTAATTATTGTATAAAATGAATGAGTAAAGATGAAACTATTTGTGAAATGATGTATGTGATGTTAACCTTTAATTTTGAGAGAATTGTATTCCCTGTAAAAATGTAACTAGTCAGTGGCCACGCCCCCGTGAGCACAGACATGATCTGGCATCATGGAACCGCCCTCTTCTACTGTTACGAATAAAAGCCCCTCCTGAGAAAATCCTCTTAAGACTAAGCAAACCCACAGCGTGAGCTGTGTTTGCGAATAGTTAAGACCACAAAAACCTCAGTGTAAGCTAAGGTTGCAATGGTTGTTGAATTCCTAACCATACCACGTGGAGCATTGGCTACACAGCTGGAAATAAACTCAGACTATCAATCCCTAAAGAATGAGAGTAGAATAATCTTAGATACTAATTACTAGCTAGAAATTATGCAAACCTCGGAAGCGAATAACGACAACAGCTGAAACATTTATTCTAAGAACAATGGACGCCTGACGGTTCCATTACAACAGATACTATCAGGAGTCGCCACCATGAGTAGCCAGAGACTCTCTGATGAACTGACCAACGATTCCAACAGAGAAGACAACAACTACACAATGGCGTAAATATATTGATTGCAATTATTCCCGAATGAGCGAGCGTTCATGTGCAAAGGATTAGCATTTCAATGAATACAATTATCCACTGTGTGTAGTGATCCATTTTGTCTTTCCCGCTCTCTCTCTTCCACACCCCCTTCCCTTTGTGCACCAAGCCGTTATATCTCTTTAGCCCACTAGGGGATCTTCCCGATCATTGTTAGTAACCAATATTTGTTTGTTTATGCATTTCTGTGAGTTTATGCATTTCTGTTACTTAGTAAATAAATTATTAAGCCAATTGGTGTATGGATGATTCATAGTTTAGGCTGGGTTCATGCAGAACCCAACAATTTACAACGTTTAGAATGAGACTGGCATGAGGTAAATAATAATTCATTAATAGAAGACTAATTGATCAAATATTAAAATATCTGAAGAGTTATATTCGGAAAAGTATAACTTTATAGTCTGAAGATTTTCCGTGGTGCCCCAACTTTGACCATAGTTGATTTTCTTTATTGAGTACAAAATATACAGTACTGACATTCTCTCAACCAGCTTCATGAGGTAGTGACCTGGAATGCATTTCAATTAACAGGTGTGCCTTGTTAAAAGTTTATTTGTGGAATTTCTTTCCTTCTTAATGCGTTTGAGCCAATCAGTTGGGTTGTGACAAGGTAGGGGTGGTATACAGAAGATAGCCCTTTTTGGTAAAAGACCAAGTCCATATTACTGCAAGAACAGCTCAAATAAGCAAAGAAAAATGACAGTCCATCATTACTTTAAGACACGAAGGTCAGTTAATACGGATAATTTCATAAAAGTTTCAAGTGCAGTCGCAAAAACCATCTAGCGCTATGATGAAACAGGCTCTCATGAGGACCGCCACAGGAAAGGAAGACCCAGAGTTACCTCTGCTGCAGAGAATAAGTTAATTAGAGTTACCAGCCTCAGACATTGCAGCCCAAATAAATGCTTCACGGAGTTCAAGTAACAGACACATCTCAACATCGACTGTTCAGAGGAGACTGCGTGAATCAGGCCTTTATGGTCGAATTGCTGCAAAGAAAACACTACTAAAGGACACCAATAATAAGAAGAGACTTGCTTGGGTCAAGAAACACAAGCAATGGACATTAGACCGGAAATCTGTCCTTTGATCTGATGAGTCCAAATTTGAGATGTTTGGTTCCAACTGCTGTGTCTTCGTGAGACACAGAGTAGGTGAACGGATGATCTCTGCATGCGTAGTTCCCACCGGGATGCTTGCTGGTGACCCTGTCAGTGATTTGTTTAGAAATCAAGACACACTTAGCCAGCATGGCTACCACAGCATTCTGCAGCGATATGCCATCCCATCTGGTTTGGGCTTATTGGGACTATCATTTATTTTTTAACAGGACAATGACCGAACACACCTCCAGGCTATGTAAGGGATATTTGACCTAGAAGGAGAGTGATGGATTTCTGCATCAGTTGACCTGGCCTCCACAATCACCCGACTTCAACCCAATTGAGACGGTTTGGAATGAGTTGGACAGCAGATTGAAGGAAAAGCAGCCAGCAAGTGCTCAGCATATGTGTGAACTCCTTCAAGATTGTTGGAAAAGCATTTCAGGTGAAGCTGGTTGAGAGAATGCCAAGAGTGTGCAAAGTTGTCATCAAGGCAATGGGTGGCTACTTTGAAGAATCTCAAATATAAAATAGATTTGGATTTGTTTAACACTTTTTTGGTTACTACATGATTGTGTTATTTTTATTGTTGATGTCTTCACTATTATTCTACAATGTACAATATCAAAAATAAAGAAAACCCCAGGAAGGTGTGTCCAATCTTTTGACTGGTTAATTTTTTATTCTCAGAAAAAAATTGCGGAGGCCCAGACCAGTGTCCTCATATGTAGTTACAGCCATGGTTATGGGGAAGGGTAAACGACTGCTGTTGTCCCGTAGCATTAGCTAGCACGCTTGCTGTCAACCAGAAGCTACTACACAATAAGAGCCTGCAAATGTAGCAGGTAAACTCTGTTCATCTGGAGATACAAAACCCAGTTAGCTCTACAAACAATTGTTCTGCCTCAGAACATACTCTGTAAACAACAAAACGGAGCGTCACAGTAGATGGAAGACGTGGTCCCGTGTCATTAAACTTTTAGTAGCTCAGTCGAGTTTTTCTTGTTTGTGTTTTTGTCTTTAGCGCTCCTCCTAGCTCTCTCTCTCACTCCTCTGCCTTATCGTGAACAGAGCAGCACAGCCTCACATGCTATTCATCTTTAACGAAGCATTCTCCGTGCTAGGCAGTAGGCAGGCACACACACCCTACCTCCCCTCATCGTAGACGCGGACCCTTTTTAAGCAGGCACCAAGGTCTCATCAATAGTCCATCATTGTAAATAAGAATTTGTTCTTAACTGACTTGCCTAGTTAAATAAAGGTTAGATAAACAATACAAAATCATTTAATAGAGAAGGCCACTGTGGACACAGATGCTGCCTTTCAGTGTAAATCACGTTGTAATATATTTGGGAGAAAATACATTAGAGTGTAGAATCTTCCTTTACTGTTGTTTGTTCCCAGATGCTGAGTTTGAGTGCAAACATCACTGACTATCATGCAATATGAGGACACAAATTAACCCTGTCCTGTCCCCCTGCAGAGCCCCAACTGAAAGGCATTGTCACGAGACTCTACAACCGGCATGGCTTCTACCTCCAGATGCTTCCGGATGGCACCATGGACGGCACAAAGGACGAAAGCAGCTCCTTCTGTAAGTCTGTCTATCTGTCTCACACCTGTCTGTCTGTCTGTCTGTCTCTATAACTCTGCTGTCTGTCTATCTGTCTCACACCTGTCTGTCTGTCTGTCTGTCTCTATAACCCTGCTGTCTGTCTATCTGTCTCACACCTGTCTTTTTGTCTGTCTCTATAACCCTGCTGTCTGTCTATCTGTCTCACACCTGTCTTTTTGTCTGTCTCTATAACCCTGCTGTCTGTCTATCTGTCTCACACCTGTCTGTCTGTCTGTCTGTCTGTCTGTCTGTCTGTCTGTCTGTCTGTCTGTATAACCCTGCTGTCTGTCGATCTGTCTCACACCTGTCTGTCTGTCTGTCTCTATAACCCTGCTGTCCTTCTGTAAGTCTCACCCCTGTCTTTCTGTGTCTGTCTCTATAACCCTGCTGTCTGTCTGTAAGTCTCACACCTTTCTTTCTGTGTCTGTCTGTCTCTCTAACCCTGCTGTCTGTATGTCTGTCTGTCTGTCTGTCTGTCTGTCTGTCTGTCTGTCTCTATAACCCTGCTGTCTGTCTATCTGTCTCACACCTGTCTTTTTGTCTGTCTCTATAACCCTGCTGTCTGTCTATCTGTCTCACACTTGTCTTTTTGTCTGTCTCTATAACCCTGCTGTCTGTCTATCTGTCTCACACCTGTCTGTCTGTCTGTCTGTCTGTATAACCCTGCTGTCTGTCGATCTGTCTCACACCTGTCTGTCTGTCTGTCTCTATAACCCTGCTGTCCTTCTGTAAGTCTCACCCCTGTCTTTCTGTGTCTGTCTCTATAACCCTGCTGTCTGTCTGTCTGTCTGTCTGTCTGTCTGTCTGTCTGTCTGTCTGTCTGTCTGTCTGTCTGTCTGTCTCTCTCCACAGTTTGTATTGAAATATAAAAGTATGTATAGACACAGTGAGAATCTTTAGACAGTACGTATTTCTAGACAGTTATTGTACACAAGTTATTGCATAACAGTCTGTGAATCTTAAATATATTGTAGATGTGTACAGGGCTCTCACACTTTAGCCAGTGTGGACACTTTTTTAGGTAGGTACAGTATAGAAACTGTAAGCAGAGGAAATCACTGCATAACATAACAGGTCCCGGTTGGGGTATTAAAGTTTGTTCAGAGATTAGAGGACAACTGTGAAGTGTTTTTGAGTGTGAGTTACGGTATATTTCATAACAACTATAACTCTATCAAGCCTTACATCAGGCTTACTGTTACTGTGAGCTTTCTGTAAGGGGAACAGGCTTAGGGGAGAGGAAGAGGCAAAGTGCAGGAAGGGAGAGGGAGGCAGGGAAGGGTGAAGAGAGAGAGGAAAGAGGTATAGAGAGAGAGAGAGAGAGGTAAAGAGCGATAAAAAGAGAGGGAGATAGAAAGAGAGAGGGAGAGAGAGAAAGAGGCGGATGGAGGGAGATCTGGCATGTACAGCCCAGTAAAGGACTCATAAATCGTTCACTTTTCATTCAAAGCAGATTATTTATTCATTCCCACAGCACGGTAGAATTGTTGAGTGATTGACATCACAACGGCATAATCATCTACCCCACCGCACAGAATATTGAATGGGATAGATTAGTGTTTTGCGTGTGTGTGTGTGTGCGAAGTGTGTGCATGCGTCTCTGTTTGTGTATGTGTTTGAGCGTCTATGATCAAGGTCTGGAATATCTCATTTTGTATTTACTGTAGGCCAGAACAGAATGGCAGGCCTCCCTGTGGAGGGAACGGAGGTTCCTCTCATTCACCACAACTGTGGTTCTGAGTGGCTGATGGACCTGCCTAGCTGTTTGTCTCACTACAGCGTAGCCTCCTCAGCCTCTCTCCTTCTCCCCCTCTCTTTCTCTCTGCCATCAGCCCCAGGGTGGGACCCCAACCTGTTCCCTGACCTCTTCTATGAAAAAAGTGTGTGTGTGCGTGTGTGTTTACGTGCATGCCCAGATGCGTGTGTGTGTGTCTGCCTGTGTACATGTCCATGTGTGTGTGTGTTTGCATGTGTGTGTGTCCATGTGTGTGTGTGTGTGTGGATATGTGTGTAATTACACACCCCACTGCAGAGTGTGCTGAGGCCAGTCAGTAAAGGGCCAAATCAGCAGCAAATGGAGATAAATAATTAAGGAGGAAACAGTCAGATTCATATCTGAGTTCTACAGAGACAAGCTGCCTCCCAAATTACATTCCCCAAGTAGTACACTACTTTTGACCAGGTTCCATATTGCATAGTATACTATGTCGGGAATAGGTTTCCATTATGGACACACTCACAGTCTGGAGTGTTCTGATGGACCAGGCCTACCCAGGCTTCCCCTGCTCTCTCTTGCTAACAGGACAAACACACGCTACTTTCTCACACACACACACACACACACACACACACACACACACACACACACACACACACACACACACACACACACACGCCATTCAGCAATATGCTTTATCACAGGGGACAATTTTAGGGCTCATCATTGAGTCCTAAAATCCCAGAAAAATGTGGGCTGGACCTCTCTGTCTGGAAGAAGAGAGCTGCATTCTCTTTGATTTATTTACAAAGCAATCTGACAGAAACTCCCTCTATATGTACCATCATTCATTAAGTTAAAATCATGAGTTACCAAACCGGGAATGGATAACACTAGAGATCCCTCCAGTCTCCACAGATTTGGGAAAATCTGTGTTTTGCATTTTTTGCCCCTAATTTGTGGAACAATCTGCAGAGTTCACTGCAGTTAGATGTGCCGGTGTAACTCAGGCAGTTTCCATTATTGATTGAGGACCTCTATGTATGAATGTGATTTTTGTTGTTGTGCTGAATTGTATTGTTTTATACACATGTGTACAGTCGTGGCCAAACGTTTTGAGAATTACACAAATATTAAGTCTGCTGCCTCAGTTTGTATGATGGCAATTTGCATATACTCCAGAATGTTATGAAGAGTGATCAGATGAATTGCAATTCATTGCAAAGTCCCTCTTTGCCATGCAAATGAACTGAATCCCCAAAAACATTTCCACTGCATTTCAGCCCTGACACAAAAGGACCAGCTTACATCATTTCAGTGATTCTCTCGTTAACACAGGTGTGAGTGTTGACAAGGACAAGGCTGGAGATCACTCTGTCATGCTGATTGAGTTCGAATAACAGACTGGAAGGAGGGTGGTGCTTGGAATCATTGTTCTTCCTCTGTCAATCATGGTTACCTGCAAGGAAACACGTGCCGTCATCATTGCTTTGCACAAAAAGGGCTTCAAAGGCAAGTATATTGCTGCCAGTAAGATTGCACCTAAATTAACCATTTATCGGATCATCAAGAACTTCAAGGAGAGCGGTTCAATTGTTGTGAAGAAGGCTTCAGGGCACACAAGTAAGTCCAGCAAGCGCCAGGACCGTCTCCTAAAGTTGATTAAGCTGCGGGATCGGGGCACCACCAGTACAGAGATTGCTCAGGAATGGCAGCAGGCAGGTGTGAGTGCATCTGCACGCACAGTGAGGTGAATACTTTTGGAGGACGCCCTGGTGTCAAGAAGGGCAGCAAAGAAGCCACTTCTCTCCAGGAAAAACATCAGGGACAGACTGATATTCTGCAAAAGGGATTGGACTGCTGAGGACTGGGGTAAAGTCATTTTCGATGATGAATCCCCTTTACGATTGTTTGGGACAACCGGAAAAAAAGCTTGTCCGGAAAAGACAAGGTGAGCGCTACCATCAGTCCTGTGTCATGCCAACAGTAAAGCATCCTGAGACCATTCATGTGTGGGGTTGCTTCTCAGCCAAGAGAGTGGGCTCACTCACAATTTTACCTAAGAACACAGCCATGAATAAAGGATGGTACCAACACATCCTCCGAGAGCAACTTCTCCCAACCATCCAGGAACAGTTTGGTGACGAACAATGTCTTTTCCAGCATGATGGAGCACCTTGCCATAAGGCAAAAGTGATAACTAAGTGGTTCGGGGAACAAAACATTGATATTTTGGGTCCATGGCCAGGAAACTCCCCAGACCTTAATCCTATTGAGAACTTGTGGTCAATCCTCAAGAGGCAGGTGGACAAACACAAATCCACAAATTCTGACAAACTCCAAGCATTGATTATGCAAGAATGGGCTGCCATCAGTCAGGATGTGGCGCAGAAGTTAATTGACAGCATGCCAGGGCGGATTGCAGAGGTCTTGAAAAAGAAGGGTCAACACTGCACATATTGACTCTTTGCATCAACTTAATGTAATTGTCAATAAAAGCCTTTGACTCTTATGAAATGCTTGTAATTATACTTCAGTATTCCATAGTAACATCTGACAAAATATCTAAAGACACTGAAGCAGCAAACTTTGTGAAAATTTATATTTGTGTCATTCTCAAAACTTTTGGCCACGACTGTATGTTGTTTATGTTTTTATTGTGATGTGCACAGGGCTCTCTGTGTAAAGAGATTCTTCATCTCAATGTGACCCCCTGTTTAAATAAAGGTTAAATAATTTTACGTCTAGATCTGTCTTATGTTCAACGAACACACACACACACACACACACACACACACAAAAACATAGATAAACTCCCTCAAAGTACATTTGACCGTTGGAAGTTGTCAAAGGACACTGGGATGGGATGCATCCCTCCCTCCCTCGCTCTGACAATTAAGTAGAGAGGCTGTTGTTGGCGGAGGCCCCTGGGTGTTTGGTCCCTGGCCAGGGGTATTACACACTGCGGCTGCACCGCCCTGTCAGTTAATTGCTAATTTTACTAACGCCGGCCTGTCAGGATGACCCCTGCGGCCCCCTCACAGCCTTCAGCCTCCGCCCTGGGAACTTCCACCCCCGGCCCCCTGACAGACCCCAGACACAAGGCCCCAGTCCTGGGCACATAGACCCATCCCCCAACCTGGACACATAGATCCAGCCCCCGGCTTCAGCCATGGGAACTTTCCCCCAAGGCCCCCTTACAGCCACGACGGGTCGGGCCACAGGAACCAGCACCCACCCAGGAGGGAAAGGGGGGATGGGGGTATACATCCACTCCCATCACCTATGTCTTGATTCAACCCCTCTGCTCTCATCTCGGGGGAAAATACTTATTTTCTTCCTCTATGACTTTAGAGGTCTGGACCTTTGAAGGGATGGAGGAAGGGAGGGAAAGAGAAAGGGGGAAGCAAGGGAGGGAGGGAGGGAAGCGAGCAGAGGAACAGAGGGGAAGACAGATAATAGGGAGAGAGGGGAGGGATGAGAGATGAGGGAAAGAGGATAGAGAGAGAGGAGGGAATGCGCTGCCAAAGAAGCAGCTGGCGAGCCACTGATGGCCATTCAATCACTGTGTCTCCCCCCTCTGGTGGGAGGTACAAGAGACTGGCTTTTTCTCTACCCCCCCACCTCTCTCTCTCTCTCTTTCAGATGGTTATGTAATGGGGTAATGAGGGAAAGGGGGAGGAGGGAGGGATGGAGAGAAAGAAGGAGAGAAGGGGTATCCAGAGTTTGGACACCTCTTCTCTGTCCAGCTGGACTGACCAGTGGATTGTCACGGTGACATGAATGTGTGTGTAAGAGAGCCAGACCTCCCACCTGACGGACATGGAGGAGGGAGGGGAGACAGGGGAAGAGAGGTGGAGAGGAGTGGGGGAGGATGTACCAAGAGAGGAGGGATTCTCCCGTCCTACACAAAAAGGCAGGAAGAAGAAACAGACTGGAAAATGAAATGACGAGGGAGAAAAATACAGAGAGGGTGAGAGAGAGAGGGTGAAAGAAAGAGAGGGTGAAAGAGAGAGAGGGTGAGAAAGAGAGAGGAAGGGAGGGTGAGAGAGAGAGGGTGAAAGAGAGAAAGGGTGAGAAAGAGAGAGGAAGGGAGGATGGGGAGAGAGGGTGAAATAGAGAGAGGGTGAAAGAGAGAGAGGGTGAGAAAGAGAGAGGAAGGGAGGGTGAGAGAGAGGATTGAAAGAGAGATGGTGAAAGAGAGAGAGGGTGAGAAAGAGAGAGGAAGGGTGGGTGAGAGAGAGAGGGTGAGAAAGAGAGAGGAAGGGAGGGTGAGAGAGAGAGGGTGAAAGAGAGAGAGGGTGAAAGAGAGAGAGGGTGAGAAAGATAGAGGAAGGGAGGGTGAGAGAGAGAGGGTGAAAGAGAGAGAGGGTGAGAAAGAGAGAGGAAGGGAGGGTGAGAGAGAGAGTGAAAGAGAGAGGGTGAGAAAGAGAGAGGAAGGGAGGGTGAGAGGCTGCGAGATAAGTTTACAAGAGGGTGGCTGAGACAGAGAAAAGCAGAGAACCAGAGAGTTGCAGAGAAAGACAAGAAAGTGAGATATTGGGTTTGAAAGGGTGGTGTCAATGGATTTGGCCTGCTTTGGAGATCTCCATCCATCCGGAGGGACAGGGGGAGTGGGAGGAATGGAAATTCCATCAGAAATCCATAAAGACCAGTTAACTTGATTCCCTGAACATTTATCCCCTCCAATTCCTGCTGTGAAAAACATTTATTCATCGCTCTCAGCTTCGGGATTGGTCTAGGCTGACATCGTCTTTTCAGTTTCAGCAACTCAATAACACACACACACACACACACACACACACACACACACACACACACACACACACACACACACACACACACACACACACACACACACACACACACACACACACACACACACACACACACACACACACACACACACACACACACACACACACACACACACACACACACACAGAGAGAGAGAGAGTGAGCAAGAGGGAGAGAGAGATAATGACATTTGAAGTGTTTTTATTCTTTTGGAACTTTGTGAGTGTAATGTTAACTGTTAATGTTTATTGTTTATTTCACTTTTGTTTATTACCTACTTCACTTGCTTTGGCAATGTTAACATATGTTTCCCATGCCAATAAAGCCCTTAAATTGAAATTGAATTGAGAGAGGATGAGAGAGAGAGAGGATGAGAGGACCATGCCTCAGGACTAACTGGCATGATGACTCCTTGCTGTCCCCAGTCCACCTGGCCGTGCTACTGCTCCAGTTTCAACTATTCTGCCTGAGGCTATGAAACCCTGACCTGTTCACCGGACGTGCTACCTGTCCCAGACCTGCTGTTTTCAACTCTCTAGAGACAGCAGGAGCGGTAGAGATACTCTTAATGATCGGCTATGAAAAGCCAACTGACATTTACTCCTGAGGTGCTGACTTGTTGCACCCTCAACAACTACTGTGATTATTATTATTTGACCATGCTGGTCATTTCTGAACATCTTGGCCATGTTCTGTTATAATCTCCACCCGGCACAGCCTTAAGAGGACTGGCCACCCCTCATAGCCTGGTTCCTCTTTAGGTTTCTTCCTAGGTGTTGGCCTTTCTAGGGAGTTTTTCCTAACCACCGTGCTTCTACACCTGCATTGCTTGCTGGGGTTTTAGGCTGGGTTTCTGTACAGCACTTTGAGATATCAGCTGATGTAAGAAGGGCTTTATAAATACATTTGATTTGATTTGATGAGCGGGAGAGGAATATGGAGAAGGTGAAATCAAGGAACTATTGTGTGAGAGAGAGGGAAAGAGAGTGAGTCAGGGAGACAGAGAGAGCGAAAGAGAGAGGAGAGAGAGAGAAAGAGTGAGTCAAGGAGACAGAGAGAAAAGAGTGAAGAAAGAAGAGGTGCTGAGAAATTAGGATTTAGAACAATACAGATGCATGAGAGTAGAATAAGAGATCTTAGCTTCGCAGGAGGGAGAATGAAAGACAAGAAGAGGGGATTGAATGAGAGAACTAGATAGGGAAACAACAGCACTAAAGGAATAGAGTCAGGTTAAATGCATACAAAATGTTTGACAGACAGACAGAGGCAGGTAGATAGAGTTTAAAGGTTGTGTGAGTAGGTGGGGAGAGAGAGAAATTGAGAAAATAATATATATATATTTTGTATTATATATCCTAAAAATAGAGGTATGGGTAGATGGCTTGTGGTCTCTATAGTATTTGACCTCTCGTGACCCCTATCCTCTTCCTGTTGATCTGTCTCTGATCTGATTGGTGAGTGATGGTGAAGGGAGCAGAAGCTTGTCACCAGCCATCCAGGCAACTCTAATCCCTTACAGCAGCATTGCCATGGCGATGAGAGATGAGTGACAGCCCGATAGGGGTGCACTCAGGCTTTGAACATAAAAAGAGTATGACACTATACTTCAATAACATGTCGAACACCCAAGCCCTTAACAATGAGTGACTGTCTGAATACCCATACTAGGTGTACTTCATACTTAAACTGCCTACCATTTAGCACATACCGTTTAGAAAAAATGATGTAGCATGCCATGGCCGCAACGCAGTAGCGGCTCCTGACTGGCTGAGTAGGTGGGGCGGGGCCTAGTTCAGGTGGATCTTTCCAAATTCAACAGACATGCACCTGATAATAGATCCTTTCCAATTTGATTAATTTCTCTAAACTCTGAATAGAATAGGAATGGAGTTATAATCCTACTCAGGCTGGTTATATGCAGACTATTAGACCTTTACCGTAGCCCATATCGCCCATCTATCCTATTTAAAAAGGACTGAAGACAGAAACATATAATTTGGTTCCATTTCAACATATTTATTAGTGAAACCAAAGTGCTGTAACATATATGAATTAAATCAAATAGCCTAGTATACAGCAAAACTAAGGCTATTGCACAAAAAAAAAACATGGACAGTCGGGTGCATCGCAAATTCAGAACCACTGGACAGCAACATAATAAACTAAAGCCATGATCATTGGAAATGAGATCAGAATGACTGCTAAAGGCCTGATCCATACATGTAATAATTATATATGTAGCCTAGCCTACAAAACGAAAACAATCAATGTGTTCAAATCACAAGTCCCGATTAACACGTCATCAATAATGCAGCCACATCCCGAATCCCCGGTGCCGACACATTCAGAAATCAAAAGATGGTTTAGTATTTAGTTTAAAAGCTCTGACGAAGGAACACTTTTCAAAATAAGCACTTTTCAATGACAAAAAAAAGCACACAAATAAAGACTTCTGTTTTCAAAGATGTAGCGACACTCATGTTCATTTAAAGGAGAACAAAAAACAACTTAGCTTACATTTGAACATCACTGCAGAAGCTTTGCTGTACAGCATCTTCCCAATTAAGTAACCTCGTTTTGTTGTTTGGCTACTTGAAGAGCACCCGGCACTATCATTCGCAGCTCACCTCTTCCAATGCACTGTGGGAAAGTGTGCATTCTACTAGATGAAGAGCCTAAATGACTATAACATCCTGGCATTTAAACCATACTTGATTTAAGAAAATTCACATACTATTAACTCGTTTTATTTTCACATATTGAGAATACTTTGTTTCCCGCTATTCATTGATTTCGCTAGTATGTCCCCATATCTAACTGATCAGCTGTTGTCAAAGCCAAAATGAGTATGACATCCAGGCTTTGAAAGTATACTCAATCTTCAAAATGTCACATACTATTAAACTACATTTTTCACATACTCAAACGGCCTACTATTTAGGACGCAAGTACGAGTATTAGGTCTCTCTCACCCGTCACCCCAAACAGGAAGTTGAGAATGAGCAATACTTCCTGTGTTTCTTCTACTTGTAGTCCCTCTACTTCCTGTCCCTCTACTTCCTGTCCATGTGTTGAACTCTCTCCATGACACAGACAGCTAATCCTCTCGTTCTCGGCTCAATACAGCACAACATCTTCAGAAAGACCACTGATGCCCGCTCCTCCATACCTTCCATCCATCTCCCCATCCTCCTTCTCCTCCATACCTTCCATCCATCTCCCATCCTCCCTCTCCTTCATGCCTTCCATCCATTTCCCCTTCCTCACTCTCCTCCATACCTTCCATCCATCTCCCCATCCTCCCTCTCCTCCATACCTTCCATCCATCTCCCCATCCTCCCTCCCCTCCATACCTTCCATCCATCTCCCCATCCTCCATACCTTCCATCCATCTCCCCATCCTCCCTCTCCTCCATACCTTCCATCCATCTCCCCATCCTCCCTCTCCTCCATACCTTCCATCCATCTCCCCATCCTCACTCTCCTCCATACCTTCCATCCATCTCCCCATCCTCCCTCTCCTCCATACCTTCCATCCATCTCCCCATCCTCACTCTCCTCCATACCTTCCATCCATCTCCCCATCTTCACTCTCCTCCATACCTTCCATCCATCTCCCCTTCCTCTCTCTCCTCCATACCTTCAATCCATCTCCCCATCCTCCCTCTCCTTCATGCCTTCCATCCATTTCCCCTTCCTCCCTCTCCTCCATGCCTTCCATCCATCTCCCCTTCCTCCCTCTCCTCCATGCCTTCCATCCATCTCCCCTTCCTCCCTCTCCTCCATACCTTCCATCCATCCATCACCCCTTCCTCCCTGCCTTCCTGGTTGTTGTTCTCCTCGTTTATTTATTGTGTATTGACTTGCTGGGATTGATTCAGCAAAGCCGCCTATCTCCCCATCTCCCCCCACCCATCTCTATCTCTCTCTTTCGCTCTCTCCCTCCCTCTGTCTCTTACTCTAACAACTTTAATTAACCTAGCAGTCTCCCCAGCGCCACGCTGAGAGTCTTGAGAAAGAAAGAGGGGAGGGGAAGAAAGAGAAGGGGAAGCGAAAGAGAGAAACGGCAGGCTGACCTATTATCTGCTGTAATCCATATGATTAGAAAGAGAGACACCTTTCATGGAGAGAGAAAGGAGGACTAACTCTCACTCTCGTAGAGAGAATGAGTGTTATGAGAGAGGTGGGAGGGAGGGAGAGATTAATAGGAATGTGGAAAACATAGTAGATACAGTATCTTCAGAAAGTATTCACACCCCTAGACTTTTTCCACATGTTGTTGTGTTACAGCCTGAATTTAAAATTCTGAAATGTCTTGGTATTCAACCCCTTTGTTAATGCATGTTGCATGGACTCACTCTGTATGCAATAATAGTGTTTAACATGATTTTTGAATGACTACCTCATTTCTGTACCCCACACATCCAATTATCTATAAGGCCTCTCAGTTGAGCAGTGCATTTCAAATACAGATTCAACCACAAAGACTAGGGACGTTTCCCAGTGCCTCACAAAGAAGTGCACCTATTGCAGTCATTGAATATACTTTTGAGCATGGTGAAGTTATTCATTACTCTTTGAATGGTGTGTCAATACACCCATTCACTACAGAAATACAGGCGTCCTTCCTAACTTAGTTTTACGTTAGTGCAATAAGGCACTAAAGTACAACTGCCAAAATTTGGCAAATAAATTAACTTTATGAGAGCGTTGTGTTTGAGGCAAATCCAAAAAAACACATCACTGAGTACCACTCTTCATATTTTCAAGCATTGTGGTGGCTGCATCATGGTACAGGTATGCTTGTCATCTGCAAGTTTCAGGGAGTTGTTTAGGATAAAAAGAAATGGTATGGCTAAACACAGGCAAAATCCTAGAGGAAAACCTGGTTCAGTCTGCTTATCAACAAACACTGGGATACAAATTCACATTTCAGCAGGACAGTAACCTAAAAGAAAAGGCCAATAGTTGCTTATCAAGACGACATTGAATGTTCCTGAGTGGCCCGAGTTACAGTTTGACTTAAAATCAGCTTGAAAAACTATGGCAAAACTTGAAAATGTTTGTTTAACAATGATCAACAACCAACTTGACAATCCAGGTGTGCAAAGCTCTTAGAGACTTACCCAGATCACTGCCAAATATGATTCTAACATGTATTGATTAAGGGGGTTGAATACTTATCAATACATGTTAAAATATTAAATCAAGATACACAATATATACAAACATATGTGAACACCCCTTCAAATGAGTGGATTGGCTATTTCATCCACAGCCGTTGCTGACAGCTGTATAAAATCAAGTACACAGCCATGCATCTCCATAGACAAACATAGTAGAATAGCTTTACTGAAGGGCTCAGTGACTTTCAACGTTGGACCGTCATAGGATGCCACCTTTCCAACAAGTCAGTTTGTCAAATTTCTGCCCTGCTAGAGCTGCCCCAGTCAACAGTAAGTGCTGTTATTGTGAAGTGGAAACATCTAGGAGCAACAACGACTCAAAGTGGTAGGCCGCAAAGTGGTAGGCCACACAAGCTCACAGAACAGGACCGCAAAGTGCTGAAGCGCATAAAAATTGTCCGGCCTCGATTGCAACATTCACTACCAGTTTCCAAACTGTTTGTTGGGAGCTTCATGAAATGGGTTTCCATGGCCGAGCAGCCGCACACAAGCCTAAGATCACCATGCGCAATGCCAAGCGTCGGCTGGAGTGGTGTAAAGCTTGCAGCTATTGGACTCTGGAGCAGTGGAAATGTGTTCTCTAGAGTGATGAATCATGCTTCACTATTTGACATCCCGACGGATGAATCTGGGTTTGGTGGATGCCAGGAGAACGCTACCTGCCCCAATGCACAGTGCCAACTGTAAATATTGGTGGAAGAGGAATAATGGTCTGGGGCTGTTTTTCATGTTTTGGTCTAGGCTCCTTAGTTCTAGTGAACGCTACTGCATACAATGAAATTCTAGACGACTCTGGGCTTCCAACTTTGTGGCAACAGTTTGGGGAATGGCCTTTCCTGTTTCAGCATGACAATGCCTCCAGGAACAAAGTGAGGTCCATGCAGAAATGGCTTGTCAAGATCGATGGGAAAAACTTGACTGGCTTGCACAGAGCCCTGACCTCAACCCCATCGAACACCTTTGTGATGAATTGGAAGACAGTCTGCGAGCCAGGCCTAATCGCCCAACATCAGTGCCGACCTCACTAATGCTTTTTAGGCTGTATGGAAGCAAGTCCCCGCAGCAATGTTCCAACATCTAGTGGAATGCCTTCCCAGAAGAGTGGAGGCTGTTATAGCAGCAAAGGGGGGACCAACCCCTTGTTAAAGAGTTCCGACGAGCAAGTGTCCACATACTTTTGGTCATGTAGTGTATTATTTTTGTTAACTTTATTTTTTACATTTTTTTACAAATGTTAGAATTCTTTATCCAATTTGACATTAGATCATTTTTGTTGATAGTTGACAAAAATCAATTTTTATCGAACTTTGTAACAGAAAAATGTGGAGGGGTCTGAATCATTTCTAAAGGCAATGTAGATACACACAGAGAGAGAGAGAGAGAGAGAGAGAGCGAGTTAAAGAGAGGAGATTGGAGAAAGGAGAGGGAAGGGGAGAGTGAAACTGAGATACAGGAGAGCGAATGGTCAAAATGAGAGAGAAAGGAAGAGAGAGCGAGAGAGTGTCTGTCTGTAGCAGTGTCCAGGGTTACAGAGGGTCATAGACTCCATGTGTGAGTAGGGGGTACTATATATTCTATACGTGTAAGTATGGCTGTGTGAGTGTGTGAGAGAGAGAGAGACAAGAGAGAGGGACTGTGTGTGCTCTTCTATGTGTCACCTTCTCCGTGGTCTTTAGTGACACCATGTTCATTTGCGAAACGGCCTGGTTGAGATTCAGGGATCGATAGAACAAATAAAAGCAGGGCCTAGAGAGAGCGGGGGGAGGGGGGGGGGATACAGAGGACCAGGGCAGCCTGCACTCCTTCATCACCCATCCTATCATCACTCTCTTTCTTTCAGCAAGAAAACCCTATTAGACGAAAGCAGTTGTTGCTGTTGTTCTTCCATTTTTAAACTGACTATTAAATGGCCTATTCAAAGCTACTATTCCTGGCTGGGTTTTTTGGGGCCGCAATGCTTTCAGGCGTCCGTTTAAAATCTGCATGGCTCCCGCAGTGTTGTGTAGCCGAGGGGCGTTTTGTCAATATCACTCAAGTTAACATGTTACTTAGCATATCCCCCCCCCCCCCCCCCCCCCCCCCCCCCCCCCAACACAGAGGGCTTATGGTCAAGACTCTCTGACAACGCACAAACACACACATAATGCTTTTTACATTGACCCAGATGTGGTGTCTTTATGGAAAACAATGCACATTAAAAAGGTTCAAAATAGAGGAGATGCACTCAACTGCATTAAAAAGACAGAAAACTAAATGAATGTGGTGTTTACAGTGTTGTTAAGAGGTGTTTTAAGAGGTGTCACTCAGTAATGTATTCCAGAGGCATAAAGCCTTCTGTTCTCTCTCTCCCTCTCATTTGCCAATCCCTCTTTCCCACTGTCCTCTGTCTCCTTTCTCCTCTCTCTTTCTATCTCCGTCTATCTCCCTCCCTCTCTCCCCTACCTCAAACAGAAAAAAATATGTTTTATTGTCAGATACACCGGGTAGGTGCAATGAAATGTGTTGTTTTACAGGGTCAACCATAGTAGTAGGGCAGGCCTGAAGCAAATTAGGGCACAATGGATTTTACACCTTGTCGGCTCAGGGATTCAAACCAGCTATCTTTCGGTTACTGATCCAATGCTCTACCACTAGGCTACCTGCCGCCCTTTAAATCAAGTAACTCGGGTGAGATTTAGTTATTTGTGGCAGAAGGGCGCGCTGAAGGAAGCGGCTGAAGCGTCTCTAAAAGCTTGATCGCCCCAGGTGGCCTCTTCCTCTCTTCCTTCTCTCTGGCGGATGGTGGGAGGAATGAAACGAGAGGAGGCTCCAATTGTCTTTTTTAAACACCGAGAAGGTTTTTAGTAAGAAACAAGGGCAGATTACTCTAACACCTCTCTCTCCCTCTCCCCAATCCCTCTATTTCTTGTCATTGTGTCTGTTTTGCAGTGCAGTTCAACTTGATTCCTGTGGGCCTGAGGATAGTAGCCATCCAGAGCACTAAGACAGGGCTCTACATTGGGATGAACAGCGATGGATACCTCTACACTTCGGTAAGGCAACAAATTATTATTAACGTTATGATGCTATAGATGCCACTTCTACTATAGTTTATAGCATCTCTACACCTCGGTACGGCAACCTCTTATGAAGTTATAGCAGCATAGGGACACCTACTCATTCAAGGGTTTTTCTTTATTTTTTACTATTTTCTACATTGTAGAATAATAGTGAAGAGACATCACAACTATGAAATAACACATGGAATCATGTAGTAACCAAAAAATTGTTAAACAAATCTAAATATTTGTTATATTTGAGATTCTTCAAAGTAGCCACCATTTGCATTGATGACAGCTTTGCGCACTCTTGGCATTCTCTCAACCAGCTTCATGAGGTTGTTACCAGGAATGCATTTAAATTAACAGGTGTGCCTTGTTAAAAGTTCATTTAGGAATTTCTTTCCTTCTTAATGCGTTTGAGCCAATCAGTTGTGTTGTGACAAGGTAGGGGTGGTATACAGAAGATAGCCCTATTTGGTAAAAGACTAAGTCCATATTATGGCAAGAACAGCTCAAAAAAAGCAAAGAGAAACTAACAGAAAATGTCAAGAACTTTGAAAGTTTCTTCAAGTGCAGTCGCAAAAACCATCAAGTGCTATGATGAAACTGGCTGTCATGAGGACCGCCACAGGAAAGGAAGACAGAGTCACATCTGCTGCAGAGAATAAGTTCATTAGAGTTACCAGCAAGTAACAGACACATCTCCTCATCAACTGTTCAGAAGAGGCTGTGTGAATCAGGCCTTCATGGTCAAATTGCTGCAAAGAAACCCCTATTAAAGGACACCAATAACAAGAAGAGACTTGCTTGGGTCAAGAAACGAGCAATGGACATTAGACTGTTGAAAATCTGTCTGTTGGTCTGATGAGTCTAAATTTGTGATTTTTGGTTGTAACCGCCGTGTCTTTGTGAGATACAGAGTATCTGATCTCTGTATGTGTGGTTCCCACCGTGAAGCATGGAGGAGGTGGTGTGATGGTGTGGGGGTGCTATGCTGGTGACACTGTCAGTAATTTATTTTGAATTCAAGGCACACTTAACCAGCATGGCTACCACAGCATTCTGCAGCGATACACCATCCCATCTGGTTTGCGCTTAGTGGGGCTATCCTTCATTTTTCAATAGGACAATGACCCAAAACACACCACCAGGCTGTGTAAGGGCTATTTGACCAAGAAGGAGAGTGATGGAGTGCTTCATCAGATAACCTCACCTCCACAATCACCCGACCTCAACCCAATTGAGATGGTTTGGGATCAGTTGGACTGCAGAGTGAAGGAAAAGCAGGCAACAAGTGCTCAGCATGTGGGAACTCCTTCAAGACTGTTGGAAACACAGTCCTCATGAAGCTGGTTGAGAGAATGCCACGGGTGTGCAAAGCTGTCATCAAGGCAAATGGTGTACCTCAGTCTACACATTATCACCTGTGCTGTTGTTATAGCAGTATGTACAACAGTCTCCCCTGTAACTATTCCCCAGGTTGTTGATGTAAATCAGAATGTGTTCTCAATCAACTTACCTGGTAAAATAAGGGTTCAGTAAAAAATACTGTCAGACCCACATAGATGATGCAGTACCTGATGAGAGAGAAATTGTTGATTGAATGTTTATTGTATCTATGGAACTGTGTTTAACAGTCATTGATAGAGTTTTCAGTGTCACTATAAATCTGACAGTCTAATGCACGGTGCTCTCTATGTCCTAAATGGCACCCTATTCCCTATTGAATGCACTTTTTTTTTTTACCAGGTCCTATAAGGTACTCTATAGAAAATAGGGTGCCATTTGGGCCGATCAACAGTGTACTGGTCCACAGCTCTTTAAGAGGGGTATTTCACCTTGATCTGGGAGAGTGGAGAGGGAAGGTAAAAAGAGAGATGCTCCCATCTAGTCTGCTGTGAAGTAAATAAAGTGTGCAAGTTTCTATTTGAAGTAGATCTGTGCGTTCACTTCAAAGTCAGCATTCTGCATGCCTATTGCCTGCCTACTGCAGGAGCTGCGGTATACAGAGGATTGGTGTGAAGTTTTTAAACACCTTGCCTTTCCGGCGGATCAATCTACACACACACACTTTGACACACACCTTCACCACACTACCCAGGCATTCTCCAAACAGAAGAAAGGTGACCTATTTTCACAGGGGAAAGAATCACAAAAGAGAGAAAGAGAGAAAATCCCTTTGAAGAGAGGAGAAGAGAGGGAGCGGTCTTTTTCCACAGTGTGAAGGAAGGCTCACCTTAAATTACCTGAACACTAGCTGCTGCTGTGGCAGTTTTTCACACAAAACCCATACACATTCACATACACTACACACACACACCTCCAAGTAACTCAGAGGACTGAAAGCATCAGAACAAGGGAAGGTGGTAGGGACTATAGCGCTTTAACACACAAAAATAAATAATATCCCAATGCCCCAGGGCAGTGATAGGAGACATTGCCCTGTGTAGGGTACTGTCTTTCGGATGGGCTGTTAAATTGTGTGTCCTGACTCTCTATGGTTACTAAAAATCCCATGGCACTTATCGTAAGAGTAGGTAGTATTAACCCCGGGGTCCTGGCTAAATTCCCAAACTGTCACCAGGTTGTCATGGTAACGGTGTGAAATCATGCAGTGATACTTTAGAATTTTAACTATTCTTCAGAAGGCCAATATACACCGAATGTACAAAACATAAGGAACACCTGCTCTTTCCATGAATCCAGGTGAAAGCTATGATCACTTATTGATGTCTCTTGTTAAATCCACTTCAATCAGTGTAGATGATGGGGAGGAGACCAGATAAAGAAGGATTTTTAATCCTTTAGACAATTGAGACATGGTTTATGTACAGTATGTGTGTGCCATTCAGAGGCTGAATGGGAAAGACAAAATATTTAAGTGCCTTTGAACGGGGTATGGTAGTAGGTGCCAGGCGCACCGGTTTGAGAGTGTCAAGAACTGCAACGCTGCTGGGTTTTTCATGGTCCACAGTTTCCCATGTGTATCAAGAATGGTCCACCACCCAAAGGACATCCATCCAACTTCACATAACTGTGGGAAGCATTGCTGTCAACATGGGCCAGCATCTGACAGCAACTTGTAGAGTCCATGCCCTGACAAATTCATGTGGTTCTCAGGGCAAAAGGGAGTGCATCTCAATATTAAGAAGGTGTTCCTAATGTTTGGTACACTCGGTGTAAATACCATTCCAAGTTTAAAGATGGAATCCTTAATGGTGAAACTGCCACATCCATTTGTGATATTACCACAACAAAGAAGTTACTGCAAACAATGAACACAGTTTTTCCCCCTCGGACATCATTGCACGTGACGCATACAACAATATTAGTCTCAAAAAGACAGTCTGCCATCAAAATTGAGAGTAGTAATGGAAAGCTCCACTAGCCTGTTGGAGAGGATTAGTGTACATTGCCGCATCTTAATTTGATGAACATGTTGTTGCAGGAATTTGCAAACTATTAGGTTTAAAAAGGCTTCTAAAGTTTGTAATTTCCACTTCAACATTTCAGACTTGATTTGCCCTAATGAAAAATGTATCAACCCCTACAAACAATATCCACTGCTGCAGGATTATTTTGCTGCTGTGTGAAACTGGGTCAAATTAAGATATGTCATCTGTCACGTCTTAAATCAGAAAGGTGTACAAGTTCAAAGTGAGTTAGGAAGGCGTTGATAGCCATAACTTTGGCGCGGAATATAGAAGTAGTAGGTAGAGTACAGAGCATACCGTGCTGGGATTGCGAGTGTGGTTTTAAACAATTGATGTACAGTCGTGGGGTTAATTTAAGAACAGTCAATAACACACACGCACACAACTGGTCCAGTAGTCTCTCAGCATTAATCATTAATGTGTCCCTATGGCAAACAAAGCCCCAACACACTGTCATTATGTTCTCCTCCGAGGCCACACACACACACACACACACACACACACACACACACATACACACACACTTTCCTCTCCTCTCCTCCACTCTTGTCTCCTTTAACTAGAGAACACACTCTCTCTGCAGGAAAGCAAGTCAGGATCTGAGGATGTAAACAAGGATATAATTGAAAGAAGAGAGCTTTCTGAACAGAAAGTCTTTCTCAGCAGATCAAGGAGAAGTTAAATCATCCCACTTCAGACCTACTGCTGGTATTTTAGGATCACTCAACTAGTACTAGAGAGAGAGAGACAGAGAGAGAGAGGAGAGAGAGAGAGAGAGAGCGAGTGAGAGAGAGGGAGAGAAGACACACAGAGAGAAAGATGGAGAGCGAGAGCGCGCACGCACGCGCGCGAGAGAGAGAGAGTAAATAGGTTCAGCTCAGTCAATGTCAAGAAAGTAAAGTGGTGTCTTGAAAACTTTCTAACAATACACTGTGGATCACTGTCCTGTAAAGAACTAAAGCACCTCCACAAGGACAGAGGCAAAGCACGTCACAGAACGTGTGGTGTAAGAACAACGTCACAAAATCAACAGAGACTTGATATGGAAACAATTGAAAGATTGAATCCTTGTCTTTTTAGCCTTAAAGTTTGCTTCCGTCCTTCCGTCCTTCTCCTCCAACCTGGGCTTGAACCAGAACCCCTCCGCACACATCAACAACAGTCGCCAATCGCTCCACAAAAGCAGTGGCCTTTGCAGAGCAAAGGAAACAACTATTTAAAGGTATTTAAAGAGAGAGTGACGTCACCGATTGAAAGGCCACTAGCGAGCACAGCTGACTAGCTAGCCGTGTCACACCAGTTAGACGTGCGTGTGATTGCCTGCCTCCCTCCCTGTGTGTGTAAAGACTGGTGGCATGGTATTGTACAGGACTGGATTCCTGGTGGCATGGTATAGTACAGGACTGGATTCCTGGTGGCATGGTATAGTACAGGACTGGATTCCTGGTGGCATGGTATAGTACAGGACTGGATTCCTGGTGGCATGGTACAGCATAGGACTGGTTCTCTGGTGGCATGGTATAGTACAGGACTGGTTCTCTGGTGGCATGGTATAGTACAGGACTGGTTCTCTGGTGGCATGGTATAGTACAGGACTGGTTCTCTGGTGGCATGGTATAGTACAGGACTCATTCTCTGGTGGCATGGTATAATACAAGACTGGTTCTCAAGTGACATGGTATAGTACAGGACTGGTTCTCTGGTGGCATGGTATAGTACAGGACTGGTACTCTGGTGGCATGGTACAGTACAGGAATGGTTCTCTGGTGGCATGGTAAAGTACAGGATTGGTTCTCTGGTGGCATGGTAGAGAACTCGTTCTCTGGTGGCATAGTATAGTATAGGACTGGTTCCCTGGTGCCATAAAATAGTACAGGACTGGTTTTCCGGTGGCATGGTACAGTACAGAACTGGTTCTCTGGGGACATGGTATAGTATAGGACTGGTTCCCTGGTGCCATAAAATAGTAGAGGACTGGTTTTCCGGTGGAATGGTATAGTACAGGACTGGATTAATGGGGACATGAAAGAGTACAGGACTGGTTCCCTGGTGGCATATTACAGTAATGGACTGGATCTCTGTGGACATGGTATAGAACAGGACTGGTTCCCTGGTGGCATATTATAGTAATGGACTGGTTCTCTGTGGACATGGTACAGTACAGGACTGGTTCCCTGGTGGCATAGTATAGTAATGGACTGGTTCCCTGGATGCATAAAAAAGTACAGGACTGTTTCACTGGGGACATGGTATAGTACAGGACAAGTTTCCTGGATGCATGGTATAGCATAGGACTGGTTCCCCGGTGGCATAAAATAGTAAAGGACTGGTTCTCTGGGGACATGGTATAGTACAGGACTGGTTCTCTGGGGACATGGTATAGTACAGGACTGGTTCCATGGTTGCACGCTATAGTACAGGACTGGTTCTCTGGTGGCATGATCTGGTACAGGACTGGTTCCATGGTGACATGGTATGGTACTGGACTGGTTTTCCGGTGGCATGGTACAGTACAGAACTGGTTCCCTGGGGACATGAAAGAGTACATGACTGGTTCTCTGGGGACATGGTATAGTACAGGACTGGTTCTCTGGGGACATGGTATAGTACAGGACTGGTTCTCTGGGGACATGGTATTGTACAGGACTGGTTCCCTGGTTGCATGGTATAGCACAGGAATGGTTCCCTGGTGGCATGGTATAGTACAGGACTGGATCTCTGATGGGATGATAGAGTACAGGAATGGTTCTCTGGTGGCATGGTATGGCACAGGAGTGGTTCCCTGGTGGCATGGTATAGTACAGGACTGGATCTCTGATGGGATGATAGAGTACAGAACTGGTTCTCTGGTGGCATGGTATGGCACAGGAGTGGTTCCCTGGTGGCATGGTATAGTACAGGACTAGTTCTCTGGTGGCATGGTAGAGGACAGGACTGGATTCCTGGGGACCTGAAATAGTACAGGACTGGTTCCCTGGTGGCATGAAATAGTACAGGACAGGTTATCTGGTGGTATGGTACAGTACAGGACTGGTTCTCTGGGGACATGGTATAGTGCAGGACTGGTTGCATGGTTGCAAGGTATAGTACATGACTGGTTCACGGGTGGCATGGTACAGTAGAGGACTCGTTCTCTTGTGGAAAGGAAGAGGACTGGTTCTCAGGTGGCATGAAATAGCACTGGACTGGTTCCCTGGTGGCATGAAATAGTACAGGACTGGTTCTCTGGTGGCATGGTAGAGGTCTGGACTGGTAACCTGGTGGCATGAAATTGTACAGGACTGGTTCTCTGGCGGCATGGTATAGTATAGGATTGGTTCTCAGGTAGCATGAAATAGTACAGGACTGGTTCTCTGGTGGCATGGTATAGTATAGGACTGGTTCTCAGTTGGCATGAAATAGCACAGGACTGATTCTCAGGTGGCATGAAATAGTACAGGAAGGGTTCTCTGGTGACATGGTATAGTACAGGACTGATTCTCAGGTGGCATGAAATAGTACAGGAAGGGTTCTCTGGTGGCATGGTACAGTACAGGACTGGTTCTCTGGTGGCATGGTATACTATAGGACTGGTTTTCCGGTGGCATGGTACAGTACAGGTCTGGACTAGATCCCTGGTGTCATGAAATAGTACAGGACTGGATCTCCGGTGGCATGGTACAGTATAGGACTGGTTCTCTGGTGGCATGGTAGAGGACAGGACTGGATGCCTGGGGACATGAAATAGTACAGGACAGGTTCTCTAGAGGTATGTTACTGTACAGGACTGGTTCTCTGGTTCCATGGTATTGCACAGGACTGGATTCCTGGGGACATGAAATAGTACAGGACTGGTTCTCTAGAGGTATGTTATAGGACAGGACTGGTTCTCTAGAGGTATGTTATAGGACAGGACTGGAATGGTTCCCTGATGGCATGAAATAGTGAAGGACTGGTTCTCTGGTGGCATGGTATAGTATAGGACTGGTTCTCAGGTGGAATGAAATAGTACAGGACTTGTTCTCAGGTGGCATGAAATAGTACAGGACTGGTTCTCAGGTGGCAGGAAATAGTACAGGACTAGTTCTCTGGTGACATGGTATAGTACAGGACTGGTACTCTGGTGGCATGGTATAGGACTGGTTATATGGTAACATGGTATAGTACAGGACTGGTTCTCTGATGGCATGAAATAGTACAGGACTTGTTCTCTGGTGGCATGAAATAGTACAGGACTAGTTCTCTGGTGACATGGTATAGTACAGAACTGGTACTCTGGTGGCATGGTATAGGACTGGTTATCTGGTAACATGGTATAGTACAGGACTGGTTCTCTGATGGCATGAAATAGTACAGGACTGGTTCTCTAGTGGCATGGTATAGTACAGGACAGGTTTCCTGGGGGCATATTATAGTACAGGACTGTTTCCATGGTACAGTACAGGACTGGTTCCCTGGTTGCATGGTATAATACAGGACTGGTTCTCTGGTGCCATGGTACAGTGCAGGACTGGTTCCCTGGCGGCATGGTATAGTACAGGACTAGTTTCCTGGTTGCATGATATAATACAGGACTGGATCCCTGGTTGCATGGTACAGTATAGGACTGGTTCCCTTGTGGCATGAAATTGTACAGGACTGGTTCTCTAGAGGTATGTTATAGGACAGGACTGGAATGGTTCCCTGGTGGCATGAAATAGTGAAGGACTGGTTCTCTGGTGGCATGGTATAGTATAGGACTGGTTCTCAGGTGGCATGGTATAGTACAGGACTGGTTCTCTGGTGGCATGGTATAGTACAGGACTTGTTCTCAGGTGGCATGAAATAGTCCAGGACTGGTTCTCTGGTGGCATGGTATAGTACAGGACTGGTTCCATGGTTGCACGGTATAGTACAGGACTGGTTCTCTGGGGGCATGATCTGGTACAGGACTGGTTCCATGGTGACATGGTATGGTACTGGACTGGTTTTCCGGTGGCATGGTACAGTACAGAACCGGTTCCCTGGTGGTATGGTATAGTACAGGACTGGTTCCCTGGTGGCATGATATAGTACAGGACTGGTTCCCTGGGGACATGAAAGAGTACATGACTGGTTCTCTGGGGACATGAAAGAGTACATGACTGGTTCTCTGGGGACATGGTATAGTACAGGACTGGTTCTCTGGGGACATGGTATAGTACAGGACTGGTTCTCTGGGGACATGGTATTGTACAGGACTGGTTCCCTGGTTGCATGGTATAGCACAGGAATGGTTCCCTGGTGGCATGGTATAGTACAGGACTGGATCTCTGATGGGATGATAGAGTACAGGACTGGTTCTCTGGTGGCATGGTATGGCACAGGAGTGGTTCCCTGGTGGCATGGTATAGTACAAGACTAGTTCTCTGGTGGCATGGTATAGGACAGGACTGTTTCTCAGGTGGCTTGAAAAAGTACAGGACTGGATCTCCCGTGGCATGGTACAGTATAGGACTGGTTCTCTGGTGGCATGGTAGAGGACAGGACTGGATTCCTGGGGACATGAAATAGTACAGGACTGGTTCTCTGGTGGCATGGTAGAGGACAGGACTGGATTCCTGGGGACCTGAAATAGTACAGGACTGGTTATCTGGTGGTATGGTATAGTACAGGACTGGTTCCCTGGTGGTATGGTATAGTACAGGACTGGTTCCCTGGTGGTATGGTATAGTACAGGACTGGTTCTCTGGGGACATGGTATGGTGCAGGACTGGTTGCATGGTTGCAAGGTATAGTACATGACTGGTTCACGGGTGGCATGGTACAGTAGAAGACTCGTTCTCTTGTGGAAAGGAAGAGGACTGGTTCTCAGGTGGCATGAAATAGTACAGGACTGGTTCTCTGGTGGCATGGTATAGTATAGGACTGGTTCTCAGGTGGCATGAAATAGTACAGGAATGGTTCTCTGGTGACATGAAATAGTACAGGACTGGTTCTCTGGTGGCATGGTAGAGGTCTGGACTGGTAACCTGGTGGCATGAAATTGTACAGGACTGGTTCTCTGATGGCATGGTATAGTATAGGATTGGTTCTCAGGTAGCATGAAATAGTACAGGACTGGTTCTCTGGTGGCATGGTATAGTATAGGATTGGTTCTCAGGTAGCATGAAATAGTACAGGAAGGGTTCTCTGGTGGCATGGTACAGTACAGGACTGGTTCTCTGGTGGCATGGTATACTATAGGACTGGTTTTCCGGTGGCATGGTACAGTACAGGTCTGGACTAGATCCCTGGTGTCATGAAATAGTACAGGACTGGATCTCCGGTGGCATGGTACAGTATAGGACTGGTTCTCTGGTGGCATGGTAGAGGACAGGACTGGATTCCTGGGGACATGAAATAGTACAGGACTGGTTCTCTAGAGGTATGTTATAGGACAGGACTGGACTGGTTCTCTGGTGGCAAGAAAAGGTACAGGAATGGTTCTCTGGTGGCATGGTATAGTATTGGACTGGTTCCCTGGTGGCATGAAATAGTACAGGAATGGTTCTCTGGTGACATGGTATAGCACAGGACTGGTTCTCAGGTGGCATGAAATAGTACAGGACTGGTTCTCTGGTGGCATGGTACAGTATAGGACTGGTTCCCAGGTGGCATGAAATTGTACAGGACTGGTTCTCTAGAGGTATGTTATAGGACAGGACTGGTTCTCTAGAGGTATGTTATAGGACAGGACTGGAATGGTTCCCTGATGGCATGAAATAGTGAAGGACTGGTTCTCTGGTGGCATGGTATAGTATAGGACTGGTTCTCAGGTGGCATGAAATAGTACAGTACTGGTCCTCAGGTGGCATGAAATAGTACAGGACTGGTTCTCAGGTGGCAGGAAATAGTACAGGACTAGTTCTCTGGTGACATGGTATAGTACAGGACTGGTACTCTGGTGGCATGGTATAGGACTGGTTATCTGGTAACATGGTATAGTACAGGACTGGTTCTCTGATGGCATGAAATAGTACAGGACTTGTTCTCTGGTGGCATGAAATAGTACAGGACTGGTTCTCTGGTGGCATGGTACAGTGCAGGACTGGTCCCCAGGTGGCATGGTACAGTACAGGTCTGGTTCCCTGGTGGCATGGTATAGTACAGGACTGGTTTTCTGGTATCGTAAAAGGACTGGCTCCATGGTATAGTACAGGACAGGTTTCCTGGGGGCATATTATAGTACAGGACTGTTTCCATGGTACAGTACAGGACTGGTTCCATGGTGGCATGGTATAATACAGGACTGGTTCCCTGGTCGCATGTTACAGTACAGGACTGGTTCTCTGGTGCCATGGTACAGTGCAGGACTGGTTCCCTGGTGGCATGGTATAGTACAGGACTGGTTTCCTGGTTGCATGATATAATACAGGACTGGTTCCATGGTGGCATGATATAATACAGGACTGGTTCCCTGGTTGCATGGTACAGTATAGGACTGGTTCCCTTGTGGCATGAAATTGTACAGGACTGGTTCTCTAGAGGTATGTTATAGGACAGGACTGGAATGGTTCCCTGGTGGCATGAAATAGTGAAGGACTGGTTCTCTGGTGGCATGGTACAGTACAGGACTTGTTCTCAGGTGGCATGAAATAGTCCAGGACTGGTTCTCTGGTGGCATGGTATAGTATAGTACCGGTTCTCAGGTGGCATGAAATAGTACAGGACTGGTTCTCTTGTGGCATGGTAGAGTATAGGACTGGTTCTCAGGTGGCATGAAATAGTACAGGACTGGTTCTCTGGTGGCATGGTATAGTACAGGACTGGTTCTCTGGTGGCATGGTAGAGGACTGGTTCTCAGGTGGCATGAAATAGTATAGGACTGGTTCCCTGGTGACATTGTTTCGTACAGCACTGGTTTTCCGGTGGCATGGTACAATACAGGACTGGTTTTCTGGTGGAATGGTAGAGGACAGGACTGGATTCCCGGGGAAATGAAATAGTAAAAGACTGGTTCTCTAGAGGTATGTTATAGGACAGGACTGGACGAGATCCCTGGTGGCATGAAATAGTACAGGACTGGATCTCCGGTGGCATGGTATAGTACTGGACTGGTTTTCCGGTGGAATGGTAGAGGACAGGACTGGATTCCCGGGGAAATGAAATAGTAAAAGACTGGTTCTCTAGAGGTATGTTATAGGACAGGACTGGACTGGTTCCCTGGTGGCATGAAATAGTACAGGAATGGTTCTCTGGGGCCATGTTATAGTACAGGACTGGTTCCCTGGTGGCATGGTATAGTACAGGACTGGTTCTCAGTTGGCATGAAATAGTACAGGACTGGTTCTCTGGTGGCATGGTATGGTATAGGACTGGTTCCCTGGTGACATGGTTTCGTACTGCACTGGTTTTACGGTGGCATGGTACAGAACAGGACTGGACTAGATCTCCGGTGGCATGATACAGTATAGGACTGGTTCTCTGGTGGCATGGTAGAGGACAGGACTGGATTCCTGGGGACATGGTATAGAATAGGACTGGTTCCGTAGTGGTATGGTACATGACTGGTTCCGTAGTGGCATGGTACAGTACAGTACTGGTTCTCTGGGGACATGGTATAGTGCAGGACTGGTTGAATGGTTGCAAGGTAAAGTACATGACTGGTTCACGGGTGGCATGGTATAGTACAGGACTCGTTCTCTTGTGGCATGGTACAGTACAGGACTGGTTCCATTGTATAGTACAGGACTGGTTCCATGGTACAGAACAGGATTTTATCCCTGGTGCCATGGTACAGGACAGGACTGGTTCCCTGGAGGCATGGTATAGTACAGGTCTGGTTCCCTGGAGGCATGGTATAATACAGGACTGGTTCCCTGGTGGCATGGTATAGTACAGGACTGGTTCCCTGGTTGCATGGTACAGTACAGGACTGGTTCCCTGGTGGCATGGTATAATACAGGACTGGTTCCCTGGTGGCATGGTATAATACAGGACTGGTTCCCTGGTGGCATGGTATAATACAGGACTGGTTCCCTGGTGGCATGGTATAGTACAGGACTGGTTCCCTGGTTGCATGGTACAGTACAGGACTGGTTCCCTGGTGGCATGGTATAATACAGGACTGGTTCCCTGGTGGCATGGTATAATACAGGACTGGTTCCCTGGTGGCATGGTATAGTACAGGACAGGTTTCCTGGGGGCATATTATAGTACAGGACTGTTTCCATGGTACAGTACAGGACTGGTTCCCTGGTTGCATGGTACAGTACAGGACTGGTTTTCTGGGGGCATGGTATAGAACAGGACAGGTTTCCTGGGGGCATATTATAGTACAGGATTGTTTCCATGGTACAGTTCAGGACTGGTTCCCTGGAGGCATGGTGTAGTACAGGACTGGTTCCATGGTGGCATGGTATAATACAGGACTGGTTCCCTGGTTGCATGGTATAATACAGGACTGGTTCCCTGGTTGCATGGTACAGTACATGACTGATTCCATGGTGGCATGATATAATACAGGACTTGTTCCCTGGTTGCATGGTATAATACAGGACTGGTTCCCTGGTTGCATGGTATAATACAGGACTGGTTCTCTGATTGCATGGTATAATACAGGACTGGTTCCCTGGTTGCATGGTATAGTACAGGACTGGTTCCCTGGTTGCATGGTATAATACAGGACTGGTTCCCTGGTTGCATGGTATAATACAGGACTGGTTCCCTGGTTGCATGATATAATACAGGACTTGTTCCATGGTTGCATGGTATAATACAGGACTGGTTCCCTGGGGCCATGTTATAGTACAGGACTGGTTCCCTGGTTGGATGGTATAATACAGGACTGGTTCCCTGGTTGCATGGTATAATACAGGACTGGTTCCCTGGCTGCATGATATAATAAACGACTGGTTCCCTGGTTGCATGATATAATACAGGACTGGTTCCCTGGGGCCATGTTATAGTATAGGACTGGTTCCCTGGTTGCATGGTATAATACAGGACTGGTTCCCTGGTTAAATGATATAATACAGGACTGGTTCCCTGGTTTCATTATATAATACAGGACTGTTTCCATGGTACAGTACAGGACTGGTTACCTGGTTGCATGGTATAATACAGGACTGGTTCCCTGGTTGCATGGTATAATACAGGACTGGTTCCCTGGCTGCATGATATAATACACGACTGGTTCCCTGGTTGCATGATATAATACAGGACTGGTTCCCTGGGGCCATGTTATAGTATAGGACTGGTTCCCTGGTTGCATGGTGTAATACAGGACTGGTTCCCTGGTTGCATGATATAATACAGGACTGGTTCCCTGGTTGCATGGTATAATACAGGACTGGTTCCCTGGTTGCATGGTATAATACAGGACTGGTCCCCTGGTTGCATGATATAATACAGGACTGGTCCCCTGGTTGCATGTTATAGTACAGGACTGGTCCCCTGGTGGCATGTGATAGTACAGGACTGGTTCCCTGGTGGTATGGTATCTTACAGGACTGGTTCCCTGGGGGCATGGTATAGTATAGGACTTGATTCCTGGGGGAATGGTATAGTACAGGACTGGTTACGTGATAAAGTATATAATTGATTCCATGGAATTATACAGGAATGGATCACTGGTGGCATGGTAAAGTAGAGGACTGGTTCCATGGTATAGTACAGGACTGGTTCCATGGTATAGTACAGGACAGGTTCCATGCTATAATACAGGACTGGAACCATGGTACAGTACAGGACTGGTTCCATGGTATAATACAGGACTGGTTACATGGTATAATACAGGAATGGAACCATGGTACAGTACAGGACTGGTTTCATGATATAATACAGGACTGGAACCATGGTATAGTACAGGACTGGTTCCATGGTATAATACAGGACTGGAACCATGGTACAGTACAGGACTGGTTTCATGATATAATACAGGACTGGAACCATGGTACAGTACAGGACTGGTTCCATGGTATAATACAGAACTGGTTCCATGGTATAATACAGGACTGGTTCCATGGTATAATACAGGACTGGAACCATGGTACAGTACAGGACTGGTTCCATTGTATAGTAAAGGACTGGTTACATTGTATAGTACAGGACTGGTTACATTGTATAGTACATGACTGGTTACATTGTATAGTACAGGACTGGTTCCATTGTATAGTACAGGACTGGTTCCATTGTATAGTACAGGACTGGTTCCATTGTATAGTACAGGACTGGTTCCATTGTATAGTACAGGACTGGTTCCATTGTATAGTACAGGACTGGTTCCATTGTATAGTACAGGACTGGTTCCATTGTATAGTACAGGACTGGTTCCATTGTATAGTACAGGACTGGTTCCATTGTATAGTACAGGACTGGAACCATGGTACAGTACAGGACTGGTTCCATTGTATAGTACAGGACTGGTTACATTGTATAGTACAGGACTGGTTACATTGTATAGTACAGGACTGGTTACATGGTATAGTAAAAGGACTGGTTCCATGGTACAGAAGATGATTTTATCCCTGGTGCAATGGTACAGTACAGGACTGATTCCCTGGTGGCATGGTATAGTACAGGACTGGTTCCCTGGTGGCATGGTATAATACAGGACTGGTTCCCTGGTGGCATGGTATAGTACAGGACTGGTTCCCTGGTGGTATGGTATCTTACAGGACTGGTTCTCAGGTGGCATGGTATAGTATAGGACTGGTTCCCTGGTGGCATGGTATAGTGTAGGACTGGTTCCATGGTATAATACAGGACTGGAACCATGGTACAGTACAGGACTGGTTCCATGGTATAATACAGGACTGGTTACATGGTATAATACAGGAATGGAACCATGGTACAGTACAGGACTGGAACCATGGTATAGTACAGGACAGGTTCCATGGTATAATACAGGACTGGAACCATGGTATAGTACAGGACTGGTTCCATGGTATAATACAGGACTGGAACCATGGTATAATACAGGACTGGTTCCATGGTATAATACAGGACTGGTTCCATGGTACAGTACAGGACTGGTTCCATGGTATAATACAGGACTGGAACCATGGTACAGTACAGGACTGGTTCCATTGTATAGTAAAGGACTGGTTACATTGTATAGTACAGGACTGGTTACATTGTATAGTACAGGACTGGTTACATTGTATAGTACAGGACTGGTTATATTGTATAGTACAGGACTGGTTCCATTGTATAGTACAGGACTGGTTACATGGTATAGTAAAAGGACTGGTTCCATGGTACAGAAGATGATTTTATCCCTGGCGGCATGGTATAGTACAGGACTGGTTCTCAGGTGGCATGAAATAGTACAGGACTGGTTCTCTGGTGGCATGGTATAGTATAGGACTGGTTCCCTGGTGGCATGGTATAGTATAGGACTGGTTCTCTGGTGGCATGGTATAATACAGGACTGGTTCTCAGGTGGCATGAAATAGTACAGGACTGGTTCTCTGGTGGCATGGTATGGTATAGGACTGGTTCCCTGGTGACATGGTTTCGTACTGCACTGGTTTTCCGGTGGCATGGTACAGAACAGGACTGGACTAGATCTCCGGTGGCATGGTACAGTATAGGACTGGTTCTCTGGTGGCATGGTAGAGGACAGGACTGGATTCCTGGGCACATGGTATAGTACAGGACTGGTTCCCTGGTGGCATGGTATAGTTCAGGACTGGTTCCCTAGTGGCATGGTAGAGGACTCGTTCTCTGGTGGCATGGTATGGTACATGACTGGTTCACGGGTGGAATGGTATAGTACAGGACTCGTTCTCTTGTGGCATGGTATAGTACAGGATTGGATTCCTGGGGACATGAAATAGTACAGGACTGTTTCTCTTGAGGAATGGTATAGGACAGGACTGGACTGGTTCCCTGTTTATATGGTATAGTGCAGGACTGGTTCTCTGGTGGCATGGTATAGTACAGGACTGGTTTTCTGGGGGCATGGTATAGTACAGGACAGGTTTCCTGGGGGCATGGTATAGTACAGGACTGGTTTCCTGGGGGCAAATTATAGTACAGGACTTGTTCCCTGGTTATATGGTACAGTACAGCACTGGTTCCATTGTATAGTACAGGACTGGTTCACTGGTTGCATGGTATAATACAGGACTGGTTCCCTGGTTGCATGGTATAATACAGGACTGGTTCCCTGGGGCCATGTTAAAGAACAGGACTAGTTCCCTGGTTGGATGGTATAATACAGGACTGGTTCCCTGGTTGCATGGTATAATACAGGACTGGTTCCCTGGCTGCATGATATAATACACGACTGGTTCCCTGGTTGCATGATATAATACAGGACTGGTTCCCTGGGGCCATGTTATAGTATAGGACTGGTTCCCTGGGGCCATGTTATAGTACAGGACTGGTTCCCTGGGGCCATGTTATAGTACAGGACTGGTTCCCTGGGGCCATGTTATAGTACAGGACTGGTTCCCTGGGGCCATGATATAATACAGGACTGGTTCACTGGGGCCATGTTATAGTATAGGACTGGGTCCCTGGGGCCATGTTATAATACAGGACTGGTTCCCTGGGGCCATGTTAAAGAACAGGACTAGTTCCCTGGTTGCATGGTATAATACAGGACTGGTTCCCTGGTTGCATGGTACAGTACAGGACTGGTTCCCTGGTGGCATGGTATAATACAGGACTTGTTCCCTGGTTGCATGGTATAATACAGGACTGGTTCCCTGGTTGCATGGTATAATACAGGACTGGTTCCCTGGTGGCATGGTACGGTACAGGACTGATTCCATGGTGGCATGATATAATACAGGACTTGTTCCCTGGTTGCATGGTATAATACAGGACTGGTTCCCTGGTTGCATGATATAATACAGGACTGGTTCCCTGGTTGCATGGTATAATACAGTACTGGTTCCCTGGGGCCATGTTATAGTACAGGACTGGTTCCCTGGTTGGATGGTATAATACAGGACTGGTTCCCTGGTTGCATGGTATAATACAGGACTGGTTCCCTGGCTGCATGATATAATACACGACTGGTTCCCTGGTTGCATGATATAATACAGGACTGGTTCCCTGGGGCCATGTTATAGTATAGGACTGGTTCCCTGGTTGCATGGTATAATACAGGACTGGTTCCCTGGTTGTATGATATAATACAGGACTGTTTCCATGGTACAGTACAGGACTGTTTCCATTGTACAGTATAGGACTGGTTCCCTGGTTGCATGGTATAATACATGACTGGTTCCCTGGTTGCAAGGTATAATACAGGACTGGTTCCCTGGGGCCATGTTAAAGAACAGGACTAGTTCCATGGTACAGTACAGGACTGGTTCCCTGGTGTCATGGTGTAATACAGGACTGGTTCCCTGGTTGCATGATATAATACAGGACTGGTTCCCTGGTTGCATGGTATAATACAGGACTGGTTCCCTGGTTGCATGGTATAATACAGGACTGGTTCCCTGGCTGCATGATATAATACAGGACTGGTTCCCTGGGGCCATGTTATAGTATAGGACTGGTTCCCTGGTGGCATGTGATAGTACAGGACTGGTTCCCTGGTGGTATGGTATCTTACAGGACTGGTTCCCTGGGGGCATGGTATAGTACAGGACTGGTTACGTGATAAAGTATATAACTGATTCCATGGAATTATACAGGAATGGATCACTTGTGGCATGGTAAAGTAGAGGACTGGTTCCATGGTATAGTACAGGACTGGTTCCATGGTATAATACAGGACTGGAACCATGGTACAGTACAGGACTTGAACCATGGTATAGTACAGGACAGGTTCCATGGTATAATACAGGACTGGAACAATGGTACAGTACAGGACTTGAACCATGGTATAGTACAGGACTGGTTCCATGGTATAATACAGGACTGGTTCCATGGTATAATACAGGAATGGAACCATGGTACAGTACAGGAATGGAACCATGGTACAGTACAGGACTGGTTCCATGGTATAATACAGGACTGGAACCATGGTACAGTACAGGACTGGTTCCATTGTATAGTACAGGACTGGTTCCATTGTATAGTACAGGACTGGTTCCATTGTATAGTACAGGACTGGTTACATGGTATAGTAAAAGGACTGGTTCCATGGTACAGAACAGGATTTTATCCCTGGTGCAATGGTACAGTACAGGACTGATTCCCTGGTGGCATGGTATAGTACAGGACTGGTTCCCTGCTGGCATGGTATAATACAGGACTGGTTTTCCGGTGGCATGGTATAGTCCAGGACTGGTTCCCTGGTGGCATGGTACAGTACATGACTGGTTCCCTGCTGGCATGGTATAATACAGGACTGGTTCTCAGGTGGCATGAAATAGTACAGGATTGGTTCCCTGGTTGCATGATATAATACAGGACTGGTTCCCTGGGGCCATGTTATAGTACAGGACTGGTTCCCTGGTTGGATGGTATAATACAGGACTGGTTCCCTGGCTGCATGATATAATACAGGACTGGTTCCCTGGTTGCATGGTATAATACAGGACTGGTTCCCTGGCTGCATGATATAATACACGACTGGTTCCCTGGTTGCATGATATAATACAAGACTGGTTCCCTGGGGCCATGTTATAGTATAGGACTGGTTCCCTGGTTGCATGGTATAATACAGGACTGGTTCACTGGTTGCATGATATAATACAGGACTGTTTCCATGGTACAGTACAGGACTGTTTCCATGGTACAGTACAGGACTGTTTCCATTGTACAGTATAGGACTGGTTCCCTGGGGCCATGTTAAAGAACAGGACTAGTTCCATGGTACAGTACAGGACTGGTTCCCTGGTTGCATGGTGTAATACAGGACTGGTTCCCTGGTGTCATGGTGTAATACAGGACTGGTTCCCTGGTGGCATGATATAATACAGGACTGGTTCCCTGGGGCCATGTTATAGTATAGGACTGGTTCCCTGGTGGCATGATATAATACAGGACTGGTTCCCTAGGGCCATGTTATAGTATAGGACTGGTTCCCTGGTGTCATGGTATAATACAGGACTGGTCCCCTGGTTGCATGTTATAGTACAGGACTGGTTCCATGTTACAGTACAGGACTGGTTCCATGGTGGCATGATATAGTACAGGACTGGTCCCCTGGTTGCATGTTATAGTACAGGACTGGTTCCATGTTACAGTACAGGACTGGTTCCATGGTGTCATGATATAATACAGGACTGGTTCCCTGGGGCCATGTTATAGTATAGGACTGGTTCCCTGGTTGCATGGTATAATACAGGACTGGTTCCCTGGTGGCATGTTATAGTATAGGACTTGTTCCCTGGTTGCATGGTATAATACAGGACTGGTCCCCTGGTTGCATGATATAATACAGGACTGGTTCCCTGGTTGCATGGTATAATACAGGACTGGTCCCCTGGTTGCATGATATAATACAGGACTGGTTCCCTGGTGGCATGGTATAATACAGGACTGGTTCCCTGGTTGCATGGTATAATACAGGACTGGTTCCCTGGTTGCATGGTATAATACAGGACTGGTTCCCTGGTTGCATGGTATAATACAGGACTGGTCCCCTGGTTGCATGATATAGTACAGGACTGGTCCCCTAGTTGCATGTTATAGTACAGGACTGGTTCCCTGGTGGCATGATATAGTACAGGACTGGTTCCCTGGTTGCATGATATAGTACAGGACTGGTTCCCTGGTGTCATGGTGTAATACAAGACTGGTCCCCTGGTTGCATGTTATAGTACAGGACTGGTCCCCTGGTTGCATGTTATAGTACAGGACTGGTTCCCTGGTGGCATGTGATAGTACAGGACTGGTTCCCTGGTGGTATGGTATCTTACAGGACTGGTTCCCTGGGGGCATGGTATAGTACAGGACTGGTTACGTGATAAAGTATATAACTGATTCCATGGAATTATATAGGAATGGATCACTGGTGGCATGGTAAAGTAGAGGACTGGTTCCATGGTATAGTACAGGACTGGTTCCATGGTATAATACAGGACTGGAACCATGGTACAGTACAGGACTTGAACCATGGTATAGTACAGGACAGGTTCCATGGTAAAATACAGGACTGGAACCATGGTACAGTACAGGGCTGGTTCCATGGTATAATACAGGACTGGTTCCATGGTATAATACAGGAATGGAACCATGGTATAGTACAGGACAGGTTCCATGGTATAATACAGGACTGGAACCATGGTACAGTACAGGACTGGTTCCATTGTATAATACAGGACTGGTCACCTGGTTGCATGATATAATACAGAACTGGTCCCCTGGTTGCATGTTAGAGTACAGGACTGGTTCCCTGGGGCCATGTTATAATACAGGACTGGTTCCATGGTATAATACAGGACTGGAACCATGGTATAATACAGGACTGGTTCCATGGTATAATACAGGACTGGTTCCATGGTATAATACAGGACTGGAACCATGTTACAGTACAGGACTGGTTCCATGGTATAATACAGGACTGGTTCTATGGTACAGTACAGGACTGGTTCCATGGTATAATACAGGACTGGAACCATGGTACAGTACAGGAATGGATTCCTGGGGGCATGGTATAGTACAGGACTGGATTCCTGGGGGCATGGTATAGTACAGGACTTGTTCCCTGGGGGCATGGTATAGTACAGGACTTGATTCCTGGGAGCATGGTATAGTACAGGAATGGATTCCTGGGGGCATGGTATAGTACTGGAATGGATTCCTGGGGGCATGGTATAGTACAGGACTGGTTACATGATAAAGTACATAACTATTTCCATGGAATTATACAGGAATGGATCACTGGTATGCATGGTAAAGTAGAGGACTGGTTCCATGATATAGTACAGGACAGGTTCCATGGTATAATACAGGACTGGTTCCCTGGTGGCATGGTATAGTACCGGACTGGATTCCTGGGAGCATGGTATAGTACCGGACTGGATTCCTGGGAGCATGGTATAGTACAGGACTGGATTCCTGGGGGCATGGTATAGTACTGGACTGGTTACATGATAAAGTACATAACTATTTCCATGGAATTATACAGGAATGGATCACTGGTATGCATGGTAAAGTAGAGGACTGGTTCCATGGTATAGTACAGGACTGGTTCCATGGTATAATACAGGACTGGAACCATGGTACAGTACAGGACCTGTTCCATGGTATAATACAGGACTGGAACCATGGTACAGTACAGGACCTGTTCCATGGTATAATACAGGACTGGAACCATGGTAGAGTACAGGACCTGTTCCATGGTATAATACAGGACTGGAACCATGGTACAGTACAGGACCTGTTCCATGGTATAATACAGGACTGGTTCCATGGTATAATACAGGACTGGAACCATGGTACAGTACAGGACTGGTTCCATGGTATAATACAGGACTGGTTCCATGGTATATTACAGGACTGGAACCATGGTATAATACAGGACTGGAACCATGGTACAGTACAGGACTGGAGCCGTGGTATGGTACAGGACTGGAACCATGGTACAGTACAGGACTGGTTCCATTGTATAGTACAGGACTGGTTCCATTGTATAGTACAGGACTGGTTCCATTGTATAGTACAGGACTGGTTACATGGTATAGTAAAAGGACTGGTTCCATGGTACAGAACAGGATTTTATCCCTGGTGCAATGGTACAGTACAGGACTGGTTCCCTGGTGGCATGGTATAGTACAGGACTGGTTCCCTGGTGGCATGTTATAGTACAGGACTGGTTCCCTGGTGGCATGGTACAGTACAGGACTGGTTCCCTGCTGGCATGGTATAATACAGGACTGGTTCTCAGGTGGCATGAAATAGTACAGGACTGGTTCTCTGGTGGCATGGTATGGTATAGGACTGGTTCCCTGGTGACATGGTTTCGTACTGCACTGGTTTTCCGGTGGCATGGTACAGAACAGGACTGGACTAGATCTCCGGTGGCATGGTACAGTATAGGACTGGTTCTCTGGTGGCATGGTAGAGGACAGGACTGGATTCCCTGGTGGCATGGTATAGTACAGGACTGGTTTTCTGGGGACATATTATAGTACAGGACTGTTTCCATGGTACAGTACAGGACTGGTTCCATGGTGGCATGGTATAATACAGGACTGGTTCCCTGGTTGCATGGTATAATACAGGACTGGTTCCCTGGTTGCATGTTATAGTACAGGACTGGTTCCATGTTACAGTACAGGACTGGTTCCATGGTGGCATGATATAGTACAGGACTGGTTCCCTGGTTGCATGATATAATACAGGACTGGTCCCCTGGTTGCATGTTATAGTACAGGACTGGTTCCCTGGGGCCATGTTATAGTACAGGACTGGTTCCATGGTATCGTAAAAGGACTGGCTCCATGGTATAGTACAATATTGGTTCCCTGGTGGCATGGTATCGTACAGGACTGGTTCCCTGGTTGCATGGTATAGTACAGGACTGGTTCCCTGGTGGCATGGTATAGTACAGGACTGGTTCCCTGGTGGCATGGTATAGTGCCGGACTGGTTCCCTGGTGGCATGGTATAGTACAGGACTGGATTCCTGGGGGCATGGTATAGTACAGGAATGGATTCCTGGGGGCATGGTATAGTACAGGACTTGATTCCTGGGAGCATGGTATAGTACAGGAATGGATTCCTGGGGGCATGGTATAGTACAGGAATGGATTCCTGGGGGCATGGTATAGTACAGGACTGGATTCCTGGGGGCATGGTATAGTACAGGACTGGTTACATGATAAAGTACATAACTATTTCCATGGAATTATACAGGAATGGATCACTGGTATGCATGGTAAAGTAGAGGACTGGTTCCATGATATAGTACAGGACAGGTTCCATGGTATAATACAGGACTGGAACCATGGTACAGTACAGGACCTGTTCCATGGTATAATACAGGACTGGTTCCATGGTATAATACAGGACTGGAACCATGGTACAGTACAGGACTGGTTCCATGGTATAATACAGGACTGGAACCATGGTATAATACAGGACTGGTTCCATGGTATAATACAGGACTGGAACCATGGTACAGTACAGGACCTGTTCCATGGTATAATACAGGACTGGTTCCATGGTATATTACAGGACTGGTTCCATGGTATAATACAGGACTGGAACCATGGTATAATACAGGACTGGTTCCATGGTATAATACAGGACTGGAACCATGGTACAGTACAGGACTGGTTCCATGGTATAATACAGGACTGGAACCATGGTATAATACAGGACTGGTTCCATGGTATAATACAGGACTGGAACCATGGTACAGTACAGGACTGGTTCCATGGTATAATACAGGACTGGAACCATGGTACAGTACAGGACTGGTTCCATGGTATAATACAGGACTGGAACCATGGTACAGTACAGGACTGGTTCCATTGTATAGTACAGGACTGGTTCCATTGTATAGTACAGGACTGGTTCCATTGTATAGTACAGGAATGTTTCCCTGGGGGAATGGTATAGTACAGGATTGATTCCCTGGTGCCATGGTATAGGACAGGAGTGGTTCCCTAGGGGAATGATATAGTACAGGATTGGTTCCCTGGTGGCATGGTACAGTACAGAACAGGTTTCCTGGGGGCATTATATAGTACAGGACTGGTTCCCTGGTTGCATGATATAATACAGGACTGGTTCCCTGGTTGCATGGTATAATACAGGACTGGTTCCTTGGTTGCATGATATAATACAGGACTGGTTCCCTGGGGCCATGTTATAGTATAGGACTGGTTCCCTGGTTGCATGGTATAATACAGGACTGGTTCCCTTGTTGCATGGTAAAGTATAGGATTGGTTCCCTGGTTGCATGATATAATACAGGACTGGTTCCCTGGGGCCATGTTATAGTATAGGACTGGTTCCCTGGTTGCATGGTATAATACAGGACTGGTTCCCTGGTTGCATGGTATAATACAGGACTGGTTCCCTGGTTGCATGATATAATATAGGACTGGTTCCCTGGTTGCATGGTATAATACAGGACTGGTTCCCTGGTTGCATGGTATAATACAGGACTGGTTTCCTGGCTGCATGGTATAATACAGGACTGGTTCCCTGGTTGCATGGTATAATCCAGGACTGGTTCCCTGGTTGCATGGTATAATACAGGACTGGTTCCCTGGTTGCATGTTATAGTACTGGACTGGTTCCCTGGTTGCCTGTTATAGTACAGGACTGGTTCCCTGGTGGCATGGTATAGTACAGGAATGGATTCCTGGGGGCATGGTATAGTATAGGACTGGATTCCTGGGGGCATGGTATAGTACAGGACTGGATTCCTGGGGGCATGGTATAGTACAGGACTGGTTACATGATAAAGTATATAATTGATTCCATGGAATTATACAGGGATGGATCACTGGTGGCATGGTAAAGTAGAGGACTGGTTCCATGGTATAGTACAGGACAGGTTCCATGGTATAATACAGGACTGGTTCCATGGTATAGTACAGGACTGGTTCCATGGTATAGTACAGGACTGGTTCCATGGTATAATACAGGACTGGAACCATGGTACAGTACAGGACTGGTTCCATGGTATAGTACAGGAATGGATTCCTGGGGGCATGGTATAGTACAGGACTGGTTACATGATAAAGTACATAACTATTTCCATGGAATTATACAGGACTGGTTCCATGGTATAATACAGGACTGGAACCATGGTACAGTACAGGACTGGAACCATGGTATAGTACAGGACTGGTTCCATGGTATAGTACAGGACTGGTTCCATGGTATAATAAAGGACTGGTTCCATGGTATAATACAGGACTGGAACCATGGTATAGTACAGGACTGGTTCCATGGTATAATACAGGACTGGTTCCATGGTATAATACAGGACTGGAACCATGGTATAGTACAGGACTGGTTCCATGGTATAATACAGGACTGGTTCCATGGTATAATACAGGACTGGAACCATGGTACAGTACAGGACTGGAACCATTGTATAGTACAGGACTGGTTCCATTGTATAGTACAGGACTGGTTCCATGGTATAATACAGGACTGGAACCATGGTACAGTACAGGACTGGTTCCATTGTATAGTACAGGACTGGTTCCATTGTATAGTACAGGACTGGTTCCATGGTATAGTACAGGACTGGTTCCCTGGGAACATGGTATAGTACAGGAATGTTTCCCTGGGGGAATGGTATAGTACAGGATTGATTCCCTGGTGCCATGGTATAGGACAGGGGTGGTTCCCTAGGGGAATGATATAGTACAGGATTGGTTCCCTGGTGGCATGGTATAGTACAGAACAGGTTTCCTGGGGGCATTATATAGTACAGGACTGGTTCCCTGGTTGCATGGTATAATACAGGACTGGTTCCTTGGTTGCATGATATAATACAAGACTTGTTCCCTGGGGCCATGTTATAGTATAGGACTGGTTCCCTGGTTGCATGGTATAATACAGGACTGGTTCCCTTGTTGCATGGTAAAGTATAGGATTGGTTCCCTGGTTGCATGATATAATACAGGACTGGTTCCCTGGGGCCATGTTATAGTATAGGACTGGTTCCCTGGTTGCATGGTATAATACAGGACTGGTTCCCTGGTTGCATGGTATAATACAGGACTGGTTCCCTGGTTGCATGATATAATATAGGACTGGTTCCCTGGTTGCATGGTATAATACAGGACTGGTTCCCTGGTTGCATGGTATAATACAGGACTGGTTTCCTGGCTGCATGATATAATATAGGACTGGTTCCCTGGTTGCATGGTATAATACAGGACTGGTTCCCTGGTTGCATGGTATAATACAGGACTGGTTTCCTGGCTGCATGGTATAATACAGGACTGGTTCCCTGGTTGCATGGTATAATCCAGGACTGGTTCCCTGGTTGCATGGTATAATACAGGACTGGTTCCCTGGTTGCATGTTATAGTACTGGACTGGTTCCCTGGTTGCCTGTTATAGTACAGGACTGGTTCCCTGGTGGCATGGTATAGTACAGGAATGGATTCCTGGGGGCATGGTATAGTATAGGACTGGATTCCTGGGGGCATGGTATAGTACAGGACTGGATTCCTGGGGGCATGGTATAGTACAGGACTGGTTACATGATAAAGTATATAATTGATTCCATGGAATTATACAGGGATGGATCACTGGTGGCATGGTAAAGTAGAGGACTGGTTCCATGGTATAGTACAGGACAGGTTCCATGGTATAATACAGGACTGGTTCCATGGTATAGTACAGGACTGGTTCCATGGTATAGTACAGGACTGGTTCCACGGTATAATACAGGACTGGAACCATGGTACAGTACAGGACTGGTTCCATGGTATAGTACAGGAATGGATTCCTGGGGGCATGGTATAGTACAGGACTGGTTACATGATAAAGTACATAACTATTTCCATGGAATTATACAGGACTGGTTCCATGGTATAATACAGGACTGGAACCATGGTACAGTACAGGACTGGAACCATGGTATAGTACAGGACTGGTTCCATGGTATAGTACAGGACTGGTTCCATGGTATAATAAAGGACTGGTTCCATGGTATAATACAGGACTGGAACCATGGTATAGTACAGGACTGGTTCCATGGTATAATACAGGACTGGTTCCATGGTATAATACAGGACTGGAACCATGGTATAGTACAGGACTGGTTCCATGGTATAATACAGGACTGGTTCCATGGTATAATACAGGACTGGAACCATGGTACAGTACAGGACTGGAACCATTGTATAGTACAGGACTGGTTCCATTGTATAGTACAGGACTGGTTCCATGGTATAATACAGGACTGGAACCATGGTACAGTACAGGACTGGTTCCATTGTATAGTACAGGACTGGTTCCATTGTATAGTACAGGACTGGTTCCATGGTATAGTACAGGACTGGTTCCCTGGGAACATGGTATAGTACAGGAATGTTTCCCTGGGGGAATGGTATAGTACAGGATTGATTCCCTGGTGCCATGGTATAGGACAGGAGTGGTTCCCTAGGGGAATGATATAGTACAGGATTGGTTCCCTGGTGGCATGGTATAGTACAGAACAGGTTTCCTGGGGGCATTATATAGTACAGGACTGGTTCCCTGGTTGCATGATATAATACAGGACTGGTTCCCTGGTTGCATGGTATAATACAGGACTGGTTCCTTGGTTGCATGATATAATACAGGACTGGTTCCCTGGGGCCATGTTATAGTATAGGACTGGTTCCCTGGTTGCATGGTATAATACAGGACTGGTTCCCTTGTTGCATGGTAAAGTATAGGATTGGTTCCCTGGTTGCATGATATAATACAGGACTGGTTCCCTGGGGCCATGTTATAGTATAGGACTGGTTCCCTGGTTGCATGGTATAATACAGGACTGGTTCCCTGGTTGCATGGTATAATACAGGACTGGTTCCCTGGTTGCATGATATAATATAGGACTGGTTTCCTGGTTGCATGGTATAATACAGGACTGGTTCCCTGGTTGCATGGTATAATACAGGACTGGTTTCCTGGCTGCATGGTATAATACAGGACTGGTTCCCTGGTTGCATGGTATAATCCAGGACTGGTTCCCTGGTTGCATGGTATAATACAGGACTGGTTCCCTGGTTGCATGTTATAGTACTGGACTGGTTCCCTGGTTGCCTGTTATAGTACAGGACTGGTTCCCTGGTGGCATGGTATAGTACAGGAATGGATTCCTGGGGGCATGGTATAGTATAGGACTGGATTCCTGGGGGCATGGTATAGTACAGGACTGGATTCCTGGGGGCATGGTATAGTACAGGACTGGTTACATGATAAAGTATATAATTGATTCCATGGAATTATACAGGGATGGATCACTGGTGGCATGGTAAAGTAGAGGACTGGTTCCATGGTATAGTACAGGACAGGTTCCATGGTATAATACAGGACTGGTTCCATGGTATAGTACAGGACTGGTTCCATGGTATAGTACAGGACTGGTTCCATGGTATAATACAGGACTGGAACCATGGTACAGTACAGGACTGGTTCCATGGTATAGTACAGGAATGGATTCCTGGGGGCATGGTATAGTACAGGACTGGTTACATGATAAAGTACATAACTATTTCCATGGAATTATACAGGACTGGTTTCATGGTATAATACAGGACTGGAACCATGGTACAGTACAGGACTGGAACCATGGTATAGTACAGGACTGGTTCCATGGTATAGTACAGGACTGGTTCCATGGTATAATACAGGACTGGTTCCATGGTATAATACAGGACTGGAACCATGGTATAGTACAGGACTGGTTCCATGGTATAATACAGGACTGGTTCCATGGTATAATACAGGACTGGAACCATGGTATAGTACAGGACTGGTTCCATGGTATAATACAGGACTGGTTCCATGGTATAATACAGGACTGGAGCCATGGTACAGTACAGGACTGGAACCATTGTATAGTACAGGACTGGTTCCATTGTATAGTACAGGACTGGTTCCATGGTATAATACAGGACTGGAACCATGGTACAGTACAGGACTGGTTCCATTGTATAGTACAGGACTGGTTCCATGGTATAGTACAGGACTGGTTCCCTGGGAACATGGTATAGTACAGGAATGTTTCCCTGGGGGAATGGTATAGTACAGGATTGGTTCCCTGGGGGAATGGTATAGTACAGGACTGGTTCCCTGTGGGAATGGTATAGTACAGGACTGTTTCCCTGGGGGAATGGTATAGTACAGGACTGGTTCCCTGGTGGCATGGTATAGTACAGGATTGGTTCCCTGTGGGAATGGTATAGTACAGGAGTTGTTCCCTGGGGGAATGGTATAGTACAGGATTGGTTCCCTGGGGGAATGGTATAGTACAGGAGTTGTTCCCTGGGGGAATGGTATAGTACAGGAGTTGTTCCCTGGGGGAATGGTATAGTACAGGAGTGGTTCCCTGGGGGAATGGTATAGTACAGGAGTTGTTCCCTGGGGGAATGGTATAGTACAGGATTGGTTCCCTGGGGGAATGGTATAGCACATGACTGGTTCCATTGTATAGTACAGGAGTTGTTCCCTGGGGGAATGGTATAGTACAGGATTGGTTCCCTGGGGGAATGGTATAGTACAGGAGTGGTTCCCTGGGGGAATGGTATAGTACATGACTGGTTCCATTGTATAGTACAGGAGTTGTTCCCTGGGGGAATGGTATAGTACAGGATTGGTTCCCTGGGGGAATGGTATAGCACATGACTGGTTCCCTGGTGACAGGTTGTGAGCAGCAGAGGCAGACAGATCTTACAGCAGTAGCAAACAGTAGTAACAAAGAGAAGTAACAAACAGCAGTAGCAAACAGCAGTATTTAACAGCAGTATTTAACAGCAGTAACAAACAGTAGTAACAAAGAGAAGTAACAAACAGCAGGAGCAAACAGCAGTAGCAAACAGCAGTATTTAACAGCAGTAACAAACAGTAGTAACAAAGAGAAGTAACAAACAGCAGGAGCAAACAGCAGTATTTAACAGCAGTAACAAACAGTAGTAACAAAGAGAAGTAACAAACAGCAGTAGCAAACAGCAGTATTTAACAGCAGTAACAAACAGTAGTAACAAAGAGAAGTAACAAACAGCAGGAGCAAACAGCAGTATTTAACAGCAGTAACAAACAGTAGTAACAAAGAGAAGTAACAAACAGCAGTAGCAAACAGCAGTATTTAACAGCAGTAACAAACAGTAGTAACAAAGAGAAGTAACAAACAGCAGGAGCAAACAGAGGTATTTAACAGCAGTAACAAACAGGAACAGAGCAGAGTAGGAGGGATGGTCTGACAGGGGACCAGAACACACACACACGCACACGCACACGCACACGCACACACACACACACACACACACCCTGTAGGGAGACACAAAGTAAAGTCTGTGTCTGTGCATGCGTGCAAGTGCAAATGCATGTGTAGAAGAATCGCCTGACAGTGCCAGATACACTCAGTACTGCCTGTAGGGAGAAGAAAGCACTCTCTCGTTCCCTCCTCTTTCTCTCACTCCGTCCATCTCGTCTCTCTCCTTTTTCTCGTCTCATTCCTTTTCACTCCCTGTCCAGCCATCTATACTGAACAAAAATATCAATGCAACATGCAACAATTTGATTGATTTTACAGAGTTACAGTTCATATAAGGAAATCAGTCAATTTAAATAAATTCATTAGGCCCTAATCTATGGACTTCACATGACTGGGAATGCAGATCTGCATTTACCAGTTGGTCACAGATACCTCGGGGAAAAAATGGGCCTCATAATGGGCCTCAGCATCTCATTATGGTATTTTTGTGTGTCCCCTGCTAATGCATTACCATAACCCCACCACCACCATGGGGTACTCCGTCCACAATGTTGACATCAGCAAACCGCTCGCCCACACGACACCATATATACGTGGTCTGCGGTTGTGAGGCTGGTTGGAAGTACTGCCAAATTTTCTAAAATGGCATTGGAGGCGGCTTATAGTAGAGAAATGAACATTCAATTCCCTGGCAACAGCTCTGGTGGACATTCCTGCAGTCAACATTCCAATTGCACGCTCCCTCAAAGCTTGAGACATCTGTGGCCTTGTGTTGTTTGACAAAACTGCACATTTTCGAGTGACCTTTTTTTGTCCCCAGCACAAGATTAACCTGTGTAATGATCATGCTGTTTAACCAGCTTCTCGATATGCAACACCTGTCAGGAGGATGGATTATCTTGGCAAAGGAGAAATGCTCACTAACAGAGATGTAAACACATTTTGTGCAAAACATTTGAGAGAAATATGCTTTTTGTGAGTATGGAACATTTCGGGGATCTTTTAATTCAGCTCATGAAACGTGGGACCAACGCTTGATATTTTTGTTTGGTGTATATCCATCGTGCTATTCGCCTTTCTCTCGCTCTCTTTCTCTTTTTTATTTATTCCTCCCATCTCTAGTTTTGTCCTGATATGTACCTGGCTTTGTATATCCTCATTTATTGTCCTTGACCTCCCTTCTTCCCCTTCCTCTTTAACTAGCACTCCCTCTCTCTCTTCCTCTCTTTCACCCTGCACCCTCCACAACTCTCTCTCCTCCCCCACCCTCTCTCTATATCCCTCCCTCCTCTCTCCCCCTTTCCCCTCTCTCCCTACCCTCTCCCCCTACACCTCTCGCCCTCACTGCTCTCTCTCTCCCCTTCCCTCCATCCCTCCTCTCTCTTCCTTTCCACTAGAAGAGGAGCCTTGGGGTGCGGGCCATGCCTAGCCTCAGCTCCTGGGGGAGCTGTAGGGACTAGACAGAGGTTCATGTTTGAGGGAAACTCCTTGTCATTGGTCTATTGTCTGAGACGCGTCTTGCCTGGGCTCAACTACAGCTACCTGTGGGGCGACGGGTGGAAATTGCTTCTGATGAAAATAGGTCTGGCCCACTTTATTAGCTGTGTGTTCTGGAAAACCCTCCTGGGTAGAGCGAGAGAGGGATGGAGGGATGGATGGATGGGAGGAGGGAGGGTGGGAGATGAAGTTGCACACGCACGCACACACACACACACACACACTGGATGCAGGTCTAAACAAACTGACAGAGGGAGGTAGACATAATTAGGACAGTAGGCTCTGACCAGGCAGCTAGAACTGACCAGCTTTTTTCTCTCTAAGAGGCTGGGGGAAAGAAAGTTGGCTGGAAAATGTTTAAACGGAGGGATGACATTGTGGGTTAATACAATAGAGATAAACGAACACTTGAATAATGTTGTAAAACTGAGCGAGAGAAAGACGTAGAGAGACTAGACATTTTTAATACACACCGCAGGCATATTTGTGTGCTTAAAGGGGCAATCAGAAGGTGAAACAATAACAAAGTGTTTCAGGGGAAAAGAGGGATGGTCCTGGAGAAATGTAACCACTCTCAAATTCATTGACAGAGCAATGGATGCAAGGACTGACCATCCATGATATCAAAATGATAGTTTTAACCATGTTTTGAGGCTATGTAGTTTTTGCTTACATTTACTTTGTTTATAAACATTGGGGTAAAACAAGGTTATATTTTGGGTTCTGACGGGGTACGACAGCTATATTCTTCATGAATCAATGTGTACATATCATTATTTATATATCCAAAAAATGGATGTAGCCACTGCTCTCTCTCTCCCACTCGTCCTTCCTCTCTTCTCCTCTCCTACACTCTTTCCTCTCTCTATCTGTTCATTTCTCCCTCTCTGGCCCTCTATCGGTTTCCTTCTTCCCTGCCATCCTCCTTGAGTAGCTCGTTTCATCTCTTTAAAAGGCCTTATTGAGATGCAGCAAGGCAATGCCCGCAAGATAGGGATCACCTCCCTGTCACGTGACTCACGCAACCACTGAGGGAGGGAGAGAATGAGAGAGGAGTAGGGGTGGAGAAGAAGGAGTGGAGGAGAGGGAACAAGGGAAGGAAGGAAGAAGGGAAGGAAACATAGGGACATAAGAGGAGGAGAGAGGAGGATTCCACATTCACCTAAATATATTGCAGCTATGGCTAACACAAGAAATTGCCTGCAATCTGATAGAGTTATGTGCCCAATGAGTGGGTGAAGCACTGAATGGCCCTTGTTCTGTAGTCTGATCACCACTAACAATCCATAAACACACACTACACAGAATAATGTACAGTAGCACACACACACAGAAATGTACAGTACACACACACACTATTTTCCAATATTTATTATCACAGACATGCTTTATGAACTACATCCAGTGTCATTTAATGGCTGTCATACAAAACACGCTAATTGAGAGAGATTATATTTTGGGGTTTCTCAGCTCCCAAATGTATACATTTTTAATAGTTAGATGTTCCCATCCCTTCCCTGTATGCATGGTGTGTGTGTGTGTGTGTGTGTGTGTGTGTGTGTGTGTGTGTGTGTGTGTGTGTGTGTGTGTGTGTATACATGGTTTCTCTTAAACACAGTACAGTAGTGTGCCCATCTGTGCTTTGCTGCAATGCCATTGTGAACAGTAGAGGAGAACACAATGCCATTGTGAACAGTAGAGGAGAACACAATGCCATTGTGAACAGTAGAGGAGAACACAATGCCATTGTGAACAGTAGAGGAGAACACAATGCCATTGTGAACAGTAGAGGAGAACACAATGCCATTGTGAACAGTAGAGGAGAACACAATGCCATTGTGAACAGTAGAGGAGAACACAAGGAAGTCCAGCTACTGTTGAGTGACATTTATCCCTGTAACCAACCCAGTGGAGTGTGTGTGTGTGTGTGTGTGTTGTTGAAATGATGCCAAAGTGAGAGTGCTCTCATATTTAGATATTTTATTAGGATGTTCTATTCATATGAATGGTCTGTTGTCGGGGGTGTGGACACAGTGACACACACAGTGTATACAGGACAGTATATAGGCCTATAGACAACCTGTTGTATGTGGAAACACACATAGTATATATAAAGTACATTGTTGTCTGTGTTTGTCCACCTTCTCCGGGAGTCAGGGTGATTCTTCATACTGGTCATGTCTGGTTTGGGAGGTGGTTGAAGGGGGTGAGTTGTAGGGGTCATATTCCTCTGGCCCCCCTCACCCCTGGCCCTCCTTGGCCCTCACCCCTGGCCCTCCTTGGCCCTCAGCCCCTGACGGATGAGCTAATTAGTCAATATCACTAGAACCTGCAAGGATCCACACTGACCTCAGAGGACCACTCTGCACTGTGCAACACACACGCGCGCCGGGTTATGCACGCGGACACACACACACACACACACACACACACACACTGATCACCCTCTCCATCCCTCTCTTCTCTTCTGACCTTCCACACCTTTCATCGAATCAGAAAACGCTTGTCTTTTTTTTGATTGAGTCAGCACTCTCTCCTCTTACTCCCTCTCCCTCCGTCCCTTTAGTCAACCTCTTCTCAGTGTTTTTCTCATTCTGTTTATCCTCCCCTACTTCCCTCTTCTCCCCCTCCCTTCCCTGAAACTGACCGAGCAGTAAAGGCATGCAGACACACGTGGCCCTCAGATATGGGCGGAGGTAAAGAGGAAGGAGAGAGAGAGAGAGATGAGAAAGAGAAAGGGTGAGAGAGCAAGGGTTACAAAGTGAGAGAAAGAGAGCAAGGGAGCGAGCGAGAAAAAGAGAGGTAGAGAGAGAAAAATAATGAGGTAGAGAGAGAGCGAGAACTAGGGAAAGAGAGTGTGAGAGAGAGAACGAGAGAGTGTAGGTTAATTCTAGTTTCCTCTGGAAAATCCCCAAACGCGGGGTCTGGCAGACAAGGTGAGATGCAGAGGACACCCCCTCCTCCTCCTCCTCCTTCTCTCCAGCTGTTCTGAACATGGTGTGTGTGCGCCTGTGCAAGTGCGTGTGTTTCTGTATGTGTGTGTGTATGCATATGTTTGTTTGGCAGTGGGGTCAGTGACTGTGAAGGCTCCTGCAGCTCAGAGGTCCTGGTAATGATCCAAGGCGTCCATCTAGCTGCCAGTTTATTGGCTTAGGACCTCTCCATGCACCTGGTCTACGGTACTACTACTGTACTATAACCTCCACCTGTGTGTGCGTGTGTAAGACACCCTACTACAACCCTGCCATTACGACAGTTATGTCCTAATCTTCGTCCATTATAAAGACATGGACTGATGATTGATATGACTGATAAAGGACTGATGAAGGATGTTATGACTACTAGGATATATTGTTATGACTTCTAGGATATCTTGTTATGACTACTAGGATATCTTGTTATAACTTCTAGGATATCTTGTTCTGACTTCTAGGATATCTTGTTATGACTACTAGGATATCTTGTTATGACTACTAGGATATCTTGTTATGACTACTAGGATATCTTGTTATGACTACTAGGATATCTTGTTATGACTTCTAGGATATCTTGTTATGACTTCTAAGTTGTTTGATTTTTGCAGATCATGTTTGAGACTATGACATTGCAACACACTCACGCACGCACATACACATACGCACACGCTTGCATGCACGCACACACACACGTCCGGTCCTATCGACAGTGTGAAATACATTTGTCCCCTGGGAGACATTCGATAAGTGTCAGGATGGTTAAACCCAGGCTTAACTTCTAGTTGGCCGATACGGAGCTTGTAATGTAAGTGCTCCTATCTTCTCCATGCTTGGGTGTATGCATGCGTGGCGTGGCCAACCAAATGCCTATTGACTTTTCACATATGTCCAACATGAAATCAATTCTCCAGTTGACTGCAATGAGAGCTCAATGGTTAATGTCAACCCAGCAAGTACTGGCAAGGGAGAAGGGGGGAAAGGGGGAGTAGAGGAGGGGTGTTTCTGGTAGTGTATGGAAATCAACCTGCTTCCTCGGACCTGTGCAAGTTCAGATTTTAGCAGTAGGATGTAAATTGGCTCCATCCCTTTAAGCGTACAGTAGTATTTATATTGGCCTTATGAAGAAGAATTCTAAAGTGCCACGGCATGATATCATATCGTTGCCATGACACCTTGGTTAAGGTGCTTTGGTAAACCTTTTCAACTCTGCTGTACCCCCCTCTCTCTCTCTCCCTATAGTGTTGTAGAATATTTTGTAAGATGTGTTAAACTACCTACCACCTCTTCTACCACCTCTCTCCCACTCACTCTCTAGCCCTCTTTTTCTCTCTCCTGCCTCTCGTCCCAATTTCCCTCTCTATCCATATCTTTCTACATCTCTCTCTCCCCATCTCACTCTCCCTATCTCTCAGAGTGAGAGTGAGTGATGAGTGAGGGGACTGGTCCATCTGTTACTAATGTCAGCGAGAATTGGATGGTTCACCTCCCTCCTTCCCTAACTCCATCCTTCTATCCTGCTGCCTGGTGAAGGAGAGGAAGGATCTTTCATGTCTGGCTGTCACAACAAGACTGGGCCCACAAGCAGACAATAAGACACACACCTACAGTATACCTGCCCTAACCCATCTGGACAAGAGGAAGACCTATGTACTGTAAGAATGCTATAGCTCAGCATTCAACACCATACTCCCATCCAAGCTCATCATTAAGCTTGAGGCCTTGGGTCTGAACCCTGCCCTGTGCAACTGGGTCCTGGACTTCCTGACGGGCCACCCCCAGGTGGTGAAGGTAGGAAACAACACCCCCGCTTCGCTGATCCTCAACTCTGGGGACCCACAAGGGGTTGTGCTCAGCCCCCTCCTGTACTCCCTGTTCACCCATGACTGTGTGGCCAAGCATGCCTCCAACTCAATCATCAAGTTTGCAGACGACACAACAGTAGTAGGCTTGATTACCAACAATGACGAGACAACCTACAGGGAGGAGGTGAGGGCTCTGGGAGTGTGGTGCCAGGAAAATAACCTCTCACTCAACGTCAACAAAACAAAGGAAATGATTGTGGACTACAGGAAACAGCATAGGGAGCACCCCCTCTATCCACGGGACAACGGGACTACAGTGGAGAAGGTGGAAAACTTCAAGTTCCTTGACGTACATATCAATGACAAACTGAAATGGTCCACCCACATAGACAGTGTGGTGAAGAAGGCACAACAGCGCCTCTTCAACCTCAGGAGGCTAAATAATTTTGTATTGGCACCTAAAACTGTCACAAACCTTTACAGATGCACAATTGAGAGCAACCTGTCGGGATGTGTCACCGCTTGGTACGGCAAAGCACCACCCGCAACCGCAGGGCTCTCGAGAGGGTGGTGCGGTCTGCCCAACGCATCCCCGGGGGCAAACTACCTGTCCTCCAGGACACCTACAGCATCCGATGTCACAGGAATGCCAAGGACAACACTCAAGCCACTGCCTGTGTGTGTTAAGATGGAGCCGGAGGGGTGGATGAGATTTTATGGGCTCTTAACCAACCTTGCTATTTTGTTTGTTTTTGCGCATTGTACATAATGTTGCTGCTACCGTCTCTTATGACCGAAAATAGCTTCTGGACATCAGAATTACTCACCGTGAACTGGATAAAGATTTTTTCTTTAATGAGTTGGACGAGAGGGATTTACTCCAGACACCCGGACAGGCCTTTATCCCCCTCATTCGCTAGAGAAAGCGAAGGAGGTATCACGGGAGGAGATCGAGGTGCCTTGTGAGGATCCGGCGAAGAGTGGCTAATTTGACTAATCTACTATTGGCCAACGTACAATCGCTGGAAAATAAAGTGGACGAACTACAAGCACGTGTATCCTACCAACGGGACATTAAAAACTGTAATATCTTATGTTTCTCCGAGTCGTGGCTGAACGACGACATGAATAACATGCTGCTGGCGGGTTATACACTGTATCGGCAGGATAGAACAGACACCTCTGGTAAGACAAGGTGGTGGTGGTCTATGTACATTTGTAAACAACAGCTGGTGCACGATATCTAAGGAAGTCTCAAGGTTTTGCTCGCCTGAGGTAGAGTATCTCATGATAAGCTGTAGACCACACTATCTACCGAGAGTTTTCATCTATATTCTTCGTAGCTGTATATTTTCCACCACAAACCCATGCTGGCACTAAGACCACACTCAATGAGCTGTATACGGCCATAGGCAAACAGGAAAATGCTCATCCAGAGTAGGCACTCCTAGTGGCCGGGGACTTTAATGCAGGGTAACTTAAATCCATGTCACCTCCTTTCTACCAGCATGTTAAATGTGAAAACATAGGGGAAAAAACTCTAGACCACCTTTACTCCACACACAGAGACATGTACAATGTTCTCCCTCGCCCTCCATTTGGCAAATCTAACCACAATTCTATCCTCCTGATCACTGCTTACAAGCAAAAAATCAAGCAGGAAGAACCAGTGACTTGGTCAATAAAAAAGTGGAAGCAGATGCTAAGCTACAGAACTGTTTTGCGAGCACAGACTGGAATATGTTCATGGATTCTTCCGATGGCATTGAGGAGTACACCACAGTCACTGGCTTCATCAATAAGTGCATTGATGACGTCGTCCCCACAGTGACTGTACATACATACAACCAGAAGCCATGGATAACAGGCAACATCCGCAATGAGCTAAAATGGGTAGAGCTGCCGCTTTCAAGGAGCGGTACTCTAACCTGGAAGCTTATAAGAAATCCCGGTATGCCCTCCAACAAACCATCAAACAGGAAAATAATCAATACAGGACTAAAATTGAATCGTACTACACCGGCTAACGCTCGTTGGATGTGGCAGGGCTTGCAAACTATTACAGACTACAAAGGGAGACACAGCCGAGAGCTTCCCAGTGACACAAGCCTACCAGACGAGCTAAATTACATCTATGCTCGCTTTAATACAAGTAACACTGAAACATGCATGAGAGCATCAGCTGTTGCGGATGACTGTGTGACCACACTCTCCGCAGCTGATGTGAGTAAGACCTTTAAACAGGTCATCATTCACAAGGCCGCAGGGCCAGACGGATTACCAGGACACGTACTCCGAGCATGTGCTGACCAACTGGCAAGTGTCTTCACTGACATTTTCAACCTCTCCCTGTCTGAGTCTGTAATACCAACATGTTTCAAGCAGACTATCATAGTCCCTGTGCCCAAGAACACTAAGGTAACCTGCCTAAATGACTACCGACCCGTAGCACTCACGTCTGTAGCCGTGAAGTGCTTTGAAAGGCTGGTCATGGCTCACATCAACACCATTATCCAGAAACCCTAGACCCACTCCAATTTGCATACCGCCCCAACAGATCCACAGATGATATAATCTCTATTGCACTCCAGACTGCACTTTCACACCTTGACAAAAGGAACACCTATGTTAGAATGCTGTTCATTGACTACAGCTCAGCGTTCAACACCATAGTGCCCTCATCACTAAGCTAAGGACCCTGGGACTAAACACCTCCCTCTGCAACTGGATCCTGGACTTCCTGACGGGCCGCCCCCAGGTGGTGAGGGTAGGTAACAACACATCTGCCATGCTGATCCTCAACACGGGGGCCCCTCAGGGGAGCGTGCTCAGTCCCTTCCTGTGCTCCCTGTTCATTCATGACTGCATGGCCAGGTACGAATCCAACACCATCATTAGGTTTGCCGATGACACAACAGTGGTAGGCCTGATCACCGACAACGACGAGACAGCCTATAGGGAGGAGGTCAGAGACCTGGCCGTGTGGTCCCATGACAACAACCTCTCCTTAAATGTGATCAAGACAAAGGAGATGATTGTGGACTACAGGAAAAGGAGGACCGAGCACGCCCCCATTCTCATTGACAGGGCTGTAGTGGAGCAGGTTGCTTCAAGTTCCTTGGTGTCCACATCACTATCAAACTAACATGGTCCAAGCACACCAAGACAGTCATGAAGAAGGCACGACAAAACCTATTCCCTCTCAGGAGACTGAAAAGATTTGACATGAGTCCTCAGATCCTCAAAAGGTTCCACAGCTGCCCCATCGAGAGCATCCTGACTGGTTACATCACTGCCTGGTACAGCAACTGCTTGGCCTCCGACTGCAAGGCACTACAGAGGGTAGTGCGTACGACCCAGTACATCACTGGTGCCAATCTCCCTGCCATCCAGGACCTCTATACCAGGCGGTGTCAGAGGAAGGCCCTAAAAATTGTCAGACTCCAGCCACCCTAGTCATAGACTGTTCTCTCTGCTACCTACATTTACATATTACCTAATTTACCTCGGCTAACTGGTGCCCCCGCACATTGACTCTGTACCTGTACCCCTGTAATAGCCTCGCTATTGCTATTTTACTGTTGCTCTTTAATTAATTTGTTACTTTTATTTCTTTATTTTAGGCATTTTTATTAAAACTGCATTGTTGGTTAAGGGCTTGTAAGTAAGCATTTCACAGTACCTGTTGTACACGTGTTGTATTCGGCGCACGTGACAAATACAATATGAATTGATTTGATTCACCCCTGTTTTCATCCAGAAGGCGAGGTCAGTACAGGTGCATCAAAGCTGGGACCGAGACTGAAAACATCTTCTATCTCAAGGCCATCAGACTGTTAAACAGCCATCACTAGCACACAGAGGCTGCTGCCTTTATACATAGACTTACAAATCACTGGCCACTTTAATAAATGGAATACTAGTCACTTTAATAATGTTAACATGTCTTGCATTATTCATATGTATATACTGTATTCTATACTATTCTACTGTATCTTAGTATATGCTGCTCTGACATTGCTCGTCCATATATTTATATATTCTTACTTCCATTATTTTACTTAGATTTGTGTGTATTGGGTATATGTCGTGAAATTGTTAGATATTACTTGTTAGATATCATTGCACTGCCAGAGCTAGAAACACCATAATTTTGCAACACCCGCAATAACATAAACACGTGTACGTGACCAATAAAAAATGTGATTTAATTGACCTCCGTCCCTCTGTTTGTCCCTCTGTCTGTCTCTGTGTCTATGCCCTGTCCATGAGTCTGTGTACATCTCCCTCTCCTCCTCTCTCTATGGCACCTTTCCATCTCACTCCTTCTTTCCCTTGGTTTCTTTCCCTCTTTCCCCCTATCCCTCTATTCTCCCCATCCCCAATCTCCTCTGTTCCTGATTAACTTATGTAATGTGGAGTGAGAGTGAGAGGATGTGCTAATAACAAATCTGCCTCAAATCCCCCAACATGCAACAGGAGAGACTGAGTCAGCTAAAAAAAAACACACGTGGATTTGTAACGCGGGTCTGTAAATTAAATGGGCTTTAGCGTGTTTTAAGAGGGCCCAGGCGGTGGTAGGTCTGAGGTTTGGGTAAGTGGTAAGAGAGGAGAGGTCTTTATGTTAATATTGTGTGTGTTTGAGCAGCCCCTGCTGGAGAGAAGTGGATTTGCATTAGTGCTTATAGTACAGTCGTGGCCAAAAGTTTTGAGAATGACACAAATAAGAATTTTCACAAAGTCTGCTGCATCAGTTTGTATGATGGCAATTTGCATATACTCCAGAATGTTATGAAGAGTGATCAGATGAATTGCAATTAATTGCAAAGTCCCTATTTGCCATGCCAAAACGACATTTCCACTGCATTTCAGCCCTGCCACAAAAGGACCAGCTGACATCATGTCAGTGATTCTCTCGTTAACACAGGTGTGGACGAGGACAAGGTTGGAGATCACTCTGTCATGCTGATTGAGTTCGAATAACAGACTGGAAGCTTCAAAAGGAGGGTGGTGCTTGGAATCATTGTTCTTCCTCTGTCAATCATGGTTACCTGCAAGGAAACATGTGCCGTCATCGTTGCTTTGCACAAAAAGGGCTTCACAGGCAAGGATATTGCTGCCAGTAAGATTGCACCTAAATTAACCATTTATCGGATCATCAAGAACTTCAAGGAGAGCGGTTAAATTGTTGTGAAGAAGGCTTCAGGGCACCCAAGAAAGTCCAGCAAGCGCCAGGACCGTCTCCTAAAGTTGATTAAGCTGCGGGATCGGGGCACCACCAGTACAGAGCTTTCTTAGGAATGGCAGCAGGCAGGTGTGAGTGAATCTGCACGCACAGTGAGGCGAAGAGTTTTGGAGGATGGCCTGGTGTCAAGAAGGGCAGCAAAGAAGCCACTTCTCTCAAGGAAAAACATCAGAGACAGACTGATATTCTGCAATAAGTACAGGGATTGGACTGCTGAGGACTGGGGTAAAGTCATTTTCTCTGAGGAATCCCCTTTACGATTTTTTGGGGCATCCGGAAAAAAGCTGGTCCGGAAAAGACAAGGTGAGCGCTACCATCAGTCCTGTGTCATGCAAACAGTAAAGCATCCTGAGACCATTAATGTGTGGGGTTGCTTCTCAGCCAAGAGAGTGGGCTCACTCACAATTTTGCCTAAGAACACAGCCATGAATAAAGAATGGTACCAACACATCCTCTGAGAGCAACTTCTCCTAACCATCCAGAAACAGTTTGGTGACGAACAATGCCTTTTCCAGCATGATGGAGCACCTTGCCATAAGGCAAAAGTGATAACTAAGTGGCTCGGGGAACAAAACATAAATATTTTGGGTCCATAGCCAGGAAACTCCCCAGACCTTAATCCTATTGAGAACTTGTGATCAATCCTCAGGAGACAAACAAAAAACCTACAATTCTGACAAACTCCAAGCATTGATTATGCAAGAATGGGCTGCCATTAGTCAGGATGTGACCCAGAAGATAATTGACAGCATGCCAGGGCGGATTGCAGAGGTCTTGAAAAAGAAGGGTCAACACTGCAAATATTGACTCTTTGCATCAACTTCATGTAATTGTCAATAAAAGCCTTTGACACTTATGAAATGCTTGTAATTATACTTCACTATTCCATAGTAACATCTGACAAAAATATCTAAAGACACTGAGGCAGCAGACTCTTTGAAAATTAATATTTGTGTCATTCTCAAAAGTCCACATTCATAAAAGGTCCAATGCCAACAAGCTCTCACAGTCTCACGTCAGCATCAAACGTAAAATTTCGAAGTCATTCCAAACGTCAAAGTTTTTGGTTACTTCTCTGTATCATTTCAAGGTTAAGTTTAGCCATTAAGCTCCGAATGGTTAAGGTTAGACATTAACTCCACATGGTTAAGGTTAGGCATTAACTCCAAATGGTTATGGTTAGGCATTAACTCCAAATGGTTAAGGTTAGGCATTAACTCCAAATGGTTAAGGTTAGGCATTAATTCCAAATGGTTAAGGTTAGGCATTAACTCCAAATGGTTAAGGTTAGGCATTAACTCCAAATGGTTAAGGTTAGGCATTAACTCTGAATGGTTAAGGTTAGGCTTTAACTCCGAATGGTTAAGGTTAGGCATTAACTTCAAATGGTTAAGGTTAGGCATTAACTCTGAATGGTTAAGGTTAGGCTTTAACTCCGAATGGTTAAGGTTAGGCATTAACTCCGAATGGTTAAGGTTAGACATTAACTCCAAATGTTTTTAAATTTTTAAATTTTTATTTCACCTTTATTTAACCAGGTAGGCTTGTTGAGAACAAGTTCTCATTTGCAACTGCGACCTGGCCAAGATAAAGCATAGCAGTGTGAACAGACAACACAGAGTTACACATGGAGTAAAGAATTAACAAGTCAATAACACAGTAGAAAAAAAAGAGTCTATATACATTGTGTGGAAAAGGCATGAGGAGGTAGGCGAATAATTACAATATTGCATATTAACACTGGAGTGATAAATGATCAGATGGTCATGTACAGGTAGAGATATTGGTGTGCAAAAGAGCAGAAAAGTAAATAAATATAAACAGTATGGGGATGAGGTAGGTAAAATTGGATGGGCTATTTACCGATAGACTATGTACAGCTGCAGCGATCGGTTAGCTGCTCGGTTAAGGTAAGGGTTAAGCTTTTAAAACAAACATTCTAAAACAACTTTCTATCGCTGGATCCAAACATGCATCCTTTGGAACCAGAGGCAGATGCTTACAAGCAACCCACCATCCCCATCCACAAGACCCTTAACCATTCCCTAGCTAAACCAAAGCTTACTTGAAGGTAACAGCGCTCACTGTTGCCCCTAGTGGCCGGTTTCCACATCATCACCTGACGTCCTCAGACATGGATGGACCTTGAATACTGACTTGCATCACAGGTGACCTGCCTGGTAATGCAGACTATTATTAATAAAAATAAAATAAAAAATCTCAACATCAAATCATTTCTGGGTAACAATTAACCAGTAATAAAAAAATCCCCATCAAAATCTGTTTTAGCAAATTTATTTGTATGGGCTGCATCTCAATCCATCTCATCCACCAATGGCAGCCTTCTGCATCTGTGGTGGAAGATGGATGAGCTATAGCGATGTTTGTCAGACCAGGAGAGAGCTCAAGAATCGGCCTCCCCACGAAAACGATCTGCCATCTTCTGTCTGTAGCGTCCGAACATTTTGGGCTACACACTAATATGACCCGCTATGGAAAGGTGGAACTCTTTTGCTGTTTTGCTCTCGGATGCCCCACAATCCTCACAAGACTCGTCTGAAGGTAGCCCGGTATCAGTAAAAAGAAATGTATGGAAGTATATATGGAAGTAGTTTAGTGCCTAAGAAAATGAGTTAAATATGGGTCAAAACGAAATCTAAAACATTTCCTGATCTTTCGTGTATGTCTCAGATATACAGTAAGACAGACACTTTAAAACAAACGTCCTTTGATTTTTTTTTTGACTATATGCTTTTCAATGTATGACTCTGCTATGCTTAGATTTAGATTTGATCATTAAGTACCTTACTGTGAATGTTTTAATTTAAAACAAAAATTCAAAATGGCTTCTTAGCAAAAAAAAGCTATTTCTTAAGCAATCATTTTTCTTGGACTATCTCGGAATGGTCTGAGTGAGGGGCCTAATTGGAGGACCCTAATAGGAGGGGGACATGTAATCTGAAACCTACTGTTATTGGCAGAGATGTGGGCAAACTCTCTTCGTTATTGGTCTATTAACTAAAACTGCCTGGTGATGTCGCCAAGTGATCTGAGATCAGTTTTGCCTTTTGCATCATAATGAATACGCTTAAATGAACAGGGCCGCCTGATACTAGGTCAGTCCTACTCGGAGAGGGTAAACTCTTCTCAGGTTATAGCATGTGTTTTCAACTCACTAGATTCAGCATATTAATACAAGAAAGAAGGACTACTAAACTAACATTCTGACCACTGTCATTATAAAAGGAGGTCACTGGTTGGTTAGAGAGTGACTAACAACTGACGTTTTACTCGGGACACCCCCTTCCAGCATCGGGGAACATCCCCCGCTTCCCCTGCATGCACGCACCCACCACATCTATTTCTATGGGCACAAGCACTGTTCAAGACACAAACTGTTCACACCCCTCTTGTTGGTGGAGAGAATTTTGCAGGTTTATAGCATATTTCCTGCAAATCTACACATTTTGTCATGGAGTGCAAAGAACATTTTGTAGTTTTAAAGCAACTTTTCTTGCAATTCTATACATTTTGCCATGTCTAATGTGTTTTTATGATATTTGAGTGATAAATAAACTCACATGGGCTAGTTGACCTGGACATAACCCGACAAGTTATAAATAGCTATCTAAGGTATGCAATGACTAACGTGACAAGAGGAACTGATGATGCACTACCCAACTTCGCACCTTCTGCATTCTACTATTACAACTTTCAAGAGAAAGTTTAAAGCCGGACTAAGCCCCCCCCCCCCCCCCCAGGAGACGCGCACCACAGTTTAGGAACCACTGATCTAACTGACCTAAAGATAGAGACAGCACCCATTTATAAGCTAGTATGAAATCAATCTTAACCTGTAATTAACACCACAACGACATGGATTTTTTTTTTTTTTTTTAAACAATAGAAACGGGGTAGACAGAGTGGAGGACCAAAACAAAAAGAAGGATTCGAGGGGGCTACCAATGAGAATAGCCTACAGCAGAGGAAAGAAAGAGAGAAAGAGAGGGATGAGAAGGATGTCTACGATAAATGGGTGTGCAGTTGTGTCCTGTGGTTGGTGTGTTGGGTGGCTCAGCCTCCTGTCCAAACGATCGTTCTGTTTAAATGGCTGTTATCCTATTAAGAAACACTGCTGATGTCCTGCAGAGTTGATCTAATCAGTTCAGGGGGAGTCATTGTCTGTGTGTGTGTGTGTGTGTGTGTGTGTGTGTGTGTGTGTGTGTGTGTGTGTGTGTGTGTGTGTGTGTGTCTGTGTGTGTGTGTGTGTGTGTGTGTGTGTGTGTGCGTATGTGCATCCATGCCTGCCTGTGTTAATATGTCTGTGTGTGATGGAGAGTTTGGGCCGGGCATGCGTCATGATACAAGTCTCCTTCCCTCCTAGTCCTAGGCTAAGGGATGCAGCTTTGGGTTCATTCATTTCAACACCATCATTCCTTTTTGGAGTGAAGGGTACTTTTTTAGGGTACTTTTTCTTCATTTCCTTAATTTTAGGCCTTAGTACCGAAGGGTGCCACTTTTTAACATTCTCTGTTTAAGTCTTCCCTTCCCTCCCTCCATTAATTAATTCCCCAATGGCAGCTCAGAGGGCAGCGTGGTTATTATTGTCCCCCACAATTAAATCGGTGAGGGGCCACACACGATCTCAGACTGCACTGGCCCGATCTTCACGAAACTTGGTTGAATTATTTGTTTTGCTATAGAGATCCGGCATTTACAAAATTACACTCATTGGCCAGATGGTGGCGCTATAACAGGAGATTTAAAATGCAAACATTGAAAGGTCACGCCCCGCACCCAATTTGACCTAGTCAGGAAATTCGGTTCAAAGGTCACTCTCCTCACAAGGAAAGAAATTGCCCTGGGACGCATAAGGTCTGCCATGATGGATTTTCCGCCATTTTGAAATTTGTGAAAAACATGCTACTCTTCTGGCACCGAATGACCGATCTACACAAAACTTGATATGTGGCACCTATGGACAAAGGTCTCGCAACGCAATAAACCTTTACATGGGCGTGGACCAATAAACATTCACATGTGCGTGGTCTGGTACATAAAGTACACATGTTGCAAACACTGTCAAGACTCACCATATGTGAGAACATTCATATCGACCACACGGTGGTGCTATAACAGGCACATGTTTATATCTCTTGATCTGAGTGATGAAATTTGGCACACATGCTCAGGGATATGAGTCTAACTGACCCACGCAATATCTGACATCACTGGCCCAATTTTGATGAAACTTGGGTGAATGATGCGTCTTGCCAAAGAGATCTGACATTTTCAAAATTACACTGATTGGCCCAAGGGGGGGCGCAGCATAATTCGTGGGGGACAACATGTTTACTGTTGCCATGTTTATTGATGAACCTGGTGGGGAGAGGGACTGACTGGCTGTGTTTAGGCGCCCCAATGGACTCCTGCTTATTTAATGAGGTGGCATGGGCCCTGCCATGTCTGGGGCCCTCAGATGCGAGGAATCGAGGATGCAAGGAATCGAGGACAGATTAATTGAGAAAGAGCTTATGTGTGGCCCCTGGGAGGACCCAATCTTTGTCAGACAAAGGTGAGATGGAGACATTTGGTAAAATTCTTCGCATCCTCTCTCCTCGCCTCCGCCTCAACTGTATTGGAGGAGAGGGTCTAAGGTCCTTCTGACCTTCTCCTCCAATGAGATTTGAGGAGGTGAGGAGCTAGGATGTGATGAATCAAGGAAAGGTGCCACTACATTGTGTAAAGAAGGATTTTTAAGCCTTGAGACATTGGATTGTGTATGTGTGCTATTCAGAGGGGGAATAGGCAAGACAAAATATTTAGGTGCCTTTGAACGGGGTAAGTGCCAGGCACACAGGTGTGTCAAGAACTGCAACGCTGCTTGGTTTTGCATGCTCAACAGTTTCCTGTGTGTATCAAGAATGGTCCACCACCCAAAGGACATCCAGCAAACTTGACACAACAGTGGGAAGCATTGGAGTCAACATGGGCCAGCATCCTTGTGGAACCCTTTCGACACCTTGTAGTGTCCATGTCCCAACAAATTCAAGCTGTTCTGAGAGGGTGCAACTCAATAGTAGGAAGGTATTCTGAGAGTGTCTGAGGACCTGGAAGGTATTTCTGAGAGTGTCTGAGGACCTGCTATTTAAGGGTACTGTCCCTCGTGGCTTCACATTGTTAGTTCAGGGAGATATATCTATGAAGGTTTGTGTGTGTGGGCAACTATGCATGCGGTATTAACTTGGTAACTCGGTATTAACTCCCTCAATAGATCCACCACATATAATTGTTTTTACCCCTTTTTCTCCCTAATTTCGTGGTATACAATTGGTAGTTACAGTCTTGTCTCATTGCTGCAACTCCCGTATGGACCTCCGAAACACGACCCTGCAAGCCGCACTGCTTCTTGACACAATGCCCACTTAACCCGGAAGCCAGCCGCACCAATGTGCCGGAGGAAACACCTTTACACCTGGCGACCGTGTCAGCACTGCGCCCAGCCCGCCATAGGAGTCCCTATTGCGCGATGGGACAAGGACATCCCTGCCGGCCAAACCCTCCACTAACCCGGACAATGCTGGGCCGGCTGCGACGGAGCCTGGACTCGAACCAGGATCTCTAGTGGCACAGCAAGCACTGCGATGCAGTTCCTTAGACCACTGCGCCACTCGGGAGGCAATCCACCACGTTTTGAGGATGATATCATGGGCTGGATCTTATAGTGCAAACAATTTCATGAACTAATGATAGATAATACTATTAACAGTAAGTTAATGAGTGAATCAGTTAATTGGATGGGATTTATCATTTTAGGTCATTCAGAGTTTATGTGACTGTTTGTCATATTATTCTTCATACAGGGCGCCTTTCCTTCGCTGGGAAATGTTTGGCAAAATTAGAGTATACCCACTTCTCCAGCCACTAAGAGAGAGAGAGCGAGAGAGCGAGCGAGAAAGAGAGTGAGAAGGGGGAGAGAGAGAGAGAGAGAGAGAGAGAGAGAGAGAAGGGGGATATAGAGAGAGAGGGAGAAATGGAGAGAGAGGGAGAAAAGGGGGAAAGAGAGAGGGAAAGGGGGGAGACAGTGGGGGAGTGAGAGAGTGAAGATAATGAGGGAAAAAACTGAAAAAGAGGGAAGAAGTAGGTGAGGTAAAGAGCGGGAAAAGGATAAATAAAGAGAGGGATGAGAAAGAGAGGGAGAGTAAAGTCCTTATTCAGGGCGTTTCTGTTCACCAGTCACATCAAGGCTCCAAATCAATCCTGCAAATTGGTTTGCTCCTCAACAAGGTTACCAAATGACGGTGGGATGGAGGAAGAGAGATAGATAGAGGAGAGAGACAGAGAGAAAGGAGAGAGCGAGAGACAGACAGACAGACAGACAGAGAGAGGAGAGACAGAGATTGTGGTGGTGATATGGGTGACTATAGACGGGACAGTTTAACTGGGGAAGGAGTGAAGGACTTCTGTTGATTGCTGGTTGTTACTGGAAACAGAATGTCATCCGTATGTTAATTGTTTTTTTGTTCTTCCTTCTTTCAATTTTTTCCTTGTGTGTGTGTTTGAGAGCGAGCGTGTGTTTGTTATGACACAAGAGAGAGAGAGAAGACAGATAGCCTCCGTGTGTGGGCGCGTGTGTGTGTGTGTGTGTGTGTGTGTGTGTGTGTGTGTGTGTGTGTGTGTGTGTGTGTGTGTGTGTGTGTGTGTGTGTGTGTGTGTGTGTGTGTGTGTGTGTGGTTATGTGTTCATTTTCCTCACAGCAGACACAGATGCTCTCCTAACCCTGTCACAATGAAATGTGGGCTCCATTTCCCGCCATTCCCCAGCTGAGCCTTTGGAATTGGAAAATAAATATATAAATAATGGAATGAATAAAAAATGGTCAGCACTTCCAATCTGTTATTCTTCTCCGCTGACCCGGAGTGTGTGTGTTTGTGTATATGTACACGCATTGAAAAAAGGTGCTATCTAGAACCCTTTTGAGTTCAATGCAGAACCCTTTACACAGAGGGTTCTACATGGAACCCAAAAAGGATTCTCTCTAAAACATGAAAAGGGTTCTCCTATGGGGACAGCCAAAAAACCCTTTTGAGTTTTTTCTAAGAGTGTGTGTGTGTGTGTGTGTATGCACACATGCGCTTGTATTCGCTATGTGTTCACCTATGCTTTATCTGTGTGTGTCTGTCTTCTAATCCACAGGAACACTTCACCCCAGAGTGCAAGTTCAAAGAGAGTGTGTTTGAGAACTACTATGTGACGTACTCGTCCATCCTGTACCGGCAGACCCAGTCGGGCAGGGCCTGGTACATCGGCATCAACCGGGACGGGCAGGTCATGAAGGGCAACAGGGTCAAGAAGACCAAGGGGGCCGCCCACTTCCTGCCCAAACTCATCGAAGGTGCAGTACAGTACAGTAGGAAGTTAATTATGGTCATTAGTTGGCTCTGTCATTTTGTCACGTTTGCTTTTCATGATGCACTCTGGTTTCCTTTTTTTTTTTAAAAGAGATTTGTTCTATTCAATATTATTCTGTCTCCCTCTTTCCTTTTCTCACATCCCTTCCCTCCCCCCTACAGTGGCTATGTACAGGGAGCCGTCGCTACATGAAGTGGTGGTGGTCGCCGAGCTGAGTTCGCCCAGGAAAATGGCCAAGGCCTCCGATTCACCTGTGCTGCAGAACGGCAAAAAAGACCCGCCCTCAAAAACCAAAACCTCCTAGCGCACAGAGAACACAGGGGCGGTCATACGGGCACTGGGCACTGGCATGGGCACCTAAAGGAACTACAGGGATGATATATAGAAGCAATGGAGCTACTTGATGGTAGCATTAGAAGAACTCTATCTCCCATAATGCAATAGTGAAGGGTTGGGGAAATAAATGCCAATGGAACCCTTCTTTAAAGACATGGTGTGTCCCCCACCCACTGCAGCCCCCTCCCCTTCTCTTACCCAACACCGCCCCTGTATGAGTCTGAGATTTCAGAGCAATAAAACTTGAGGAATGAGGCTGGGTGCGTCGTAGCATGCACTGGTCACGTCACAACTATATACACATCCACTACGGGAAATTCCCGGAAAGAAGACCGACACCTGTCATCAGCATCGTCTGTTTTTAATCTACGTCACTTCACAACGAACAATGTCTTCCTGTTTTTATTACACAGGGTCGTCACGGTTAAATGTTTCCCCCCTGTCCCACTGAGCAGCAGGGGGGGCCTATTGTTCTACATTCCCAAAGCTTCCATCCATACTAATGTAAGGTTGATCCAGGATGCGTCTGCACCCTATTTTCAATATAGTGCACTACTTTGTGTGGGTTGTGGTCAAAAGTCGTGCACTACAAAGGGAATAGGGTGCCATTTTGGATGCAAGCCCAAAACATCCTTTTGTTCTTAGTTATCGGTTAGCAGGTCTTCTCTGTCCGTCAGCACCTTTGTGACCATAGCTATGTATCTCCTCCATACTTTTTTCATTTTTTTTTTCTTTCCCTCGTTACCCTCAGTTTTCCACTCGGCAGCACAAGAAAAAAAACTCCTTGTTCCTCTCTAGGGCTGTTTAACAGCAGCTTCCACTGATCAAAATCTCCCCAACTCTTGAAAGAGAGAGAGAAACCTCCCTGCTGCACTGAACTACACACACACGATTGTGTTCACACACACACACACACACACACACACACACACACACACACACACACACACACACACACACACCGGCTGGGCAGCAGAGGGAGAGGGTGATTGTGTGCGGGTCAGAGGTTGAAGAATGATGACGATATAATCAGTGAGATGGTGTAGATGTTCTGGGAGTCTGTTTGTCCATGTAGGTTATTATTAAACTGACTGCTTTACCCTCTCTGTGCCCAGCCATGCGTTACACCATCCTATAACCAAACTAGATCATTTCTCTAGCTCATGCCCCTAACATGCTGACCACACCGCCCGCGTCGCGTGCGCGAGCATTGCAAAACAAATGTACACATACATGTTATTCAATCATTGCACCCAAACTGCTAGCCAGGCGCTAGAATAGAACTTGGTTCTATTTGTGACGCTTGATGCGCTACAAGTCTCGCCTCTCCTATCTCCTATTGGTTTTTAGGAGTATATTCCCACGTGGGCGATTGAAAAATGAACTGAGAGCCACACTCACACCTGTTGGACCCTGTGCATTTCAGGTAAAATAACAACCCAATGTTTATATCCCAGGACAAATGAACTAGCAACAGCAAGCTAGCTAGCTAAATTGCCATAAATGTTTAATGCTTTTCGACCTTTCCCCAAATTAATATAGTTGGTTCAGAGTTCGTTTTGATATTTTAACCTGGGTGTCCTGATCGCGTCTGGTGTGGGTGGACAAGATCAACATGCGCGCGAACGGTCTGGTCAGCATGTAAGCCAGGGAGATACAGCACACATGCCCACTGTGGGGTTTATTGTCTGGTTGGGTATGTGATATTGCAGGACAGTTGTGGTTCTTTTCAGAGGGCTACAACCTCCTAGCCTGGGTGCCAGTCAGTTTCCACTGTCAAAATCCTTATGGGATTGTCATAGCAAACAGACTGGCACCCGGGCTAACGACCTCCTAATTCCACGTTGATTTCTTCTTGTTCATCTCTACTTTATATGTAATAAGCAACTAGTATGCACTGAACCTCTCCAACACTGGGTCAAGTGTGTTAGTTATTATGCAAAGGAAACAAGCCTTCTTTAAAAACGCACATCTCGCCATCATGTCTCATAGGGGGCGTCCAAAATGGCACCCTATCCCTATATAGTGCACTACTTTTGACCAGGGCCATGGTCAAAAGTAGCTCTCTACAGGGGAGAGGAACCATAGACTATTATCAACCTGTAACTTGTGCTGTCAATGTCACACCCCATGCTGCACAACAACGATGTTGCTAATGGTAAAGGATGCTAAAGGCACAGACATAATACAAAGAGGGCGATGGCTTAGTAATAAGGATGAGAACGCATAGCTAGAAGAAGCTACATGTGCTTCCTACTCCGTTTAAAAAAAGAAGATTAGCCATGAACAATCTTTCTGCCAGTCACTGACGTAAGTCTATAATTCCATGATGAGTGTTTTTTTTTTGTTCATGTTGACGTGTTTACTGGAGGGATTTGAGCTCTGTATGCATCCCATCCCCAATGGCACCCTAGTGCCCTATGGGGACTGGTCAAAAGTAGTGCACTATGTAAGGAACAGGGTGCCATTTGGGAAGTATCCAGAGCTAGGGCAGAGTGGTAGATAGGGAGGTCCTTATTTTAGACTGAGCATGCTTGTTTGGTCGAGCAAAAGGAGAGAAAGGAAGTAACGAAGGTTCAGAGAGAATTATGGGAATTATGATGGCTTCTTCCCGTGGCAGACCAGGTAATCCCAAATAAGGTGTTGACAACAGGCATCTCTCACACACACACACGCACACACACACACACGTACACACACACAAACAACTTGCTGTGAAGATTTGTAAGCTGTATTCACTGCAGTGTTGCAACCCTACTGGACCAATGTTGTACAGTCCACCTTCATAAGCAGCAGAATATAGAGGCCTACAGGGTGTCTTTCTGTCTACGACTGTGGCTAAAACTTCCTTAACCCCCCCACCCCCCCCCCTCCCCCGGGTGCTGAGACAACAGGCTCACGTTAACATAGACACATACAAAACACACATTAACACACCACGCCTGATCCACTGATTCCGCAAGCTAATTTCCAAGCACGTCCTTCTGAAGAAAGGTTTTGAAAACATGAGTCTCTGGGAAGATTCCCAACTAAAGGGTGTGAGACTGTCAGGTGAGGGGGAGGAGGAGACAGGGGGGAGGGAAAGGAGAGGAGAGAAAAGGAGGAGATGGGGGTAGAGGGAAGGAGAGAGGGAGGGGATGAGGTGAGCAGAGCAGCGAGAATAAGAGGATACATTAAGCGAGGGCTTCTACTGGTTTATCAAACCAGTCAATGTTGAATAAGGTCAGTGAATCCATAAATGGGATTTTTGGGAAATAGCTATGAATCCTGTGATTTTACTGTTTTCTTTAAGGGCCGGGAAAATCTGTTGCAACATATTATTATTATTATTATTATTATTATTATTATTATTATTATACGCCTCTCCAATGTCTTTCCTTGGCATAACTTTTCCATCACAACTCTCCAAACGCACCTTGATAAGCGTTAGTTACTATTAGCTATGAGATTAGAGTGTACTGTAAGTAAGTTAAGGGCTAACGCTGAGTAAGTTACCTGAGTAGCAGCAGATGGCGTACAAAGACAACGCAGTCGTGATAGTACAACACTGATACCCACTAGTCCCTTGGCCATGCGATAGAGTACTGTCCTCTTCAGCTGGTTGAGATCACGCTTACATTAGAGGTAATGAATGTGAGTGCGTTTATGTGTGTGTATGTCATTGCTATTACACATCACATCTGATCGGAGTGTGTTCATAAGGGTATGTTTGTGTCACTGTAGGGATAGGTGCAACTTTACACCACATTCAATTTGTTCTAACATCTAAAAAAAAAAATGTGTGTGTGTGTGTGTGTATATACACATGCATGTACAGTATATCTATGAACGCACAAGGTGTGAGCACCTGTACGTACATGTACATAGCCACAGGGTGCTTTTATGCTAGCGTATGTAGGTAGGTTATGGAGTGTATGGTGGCAGTTTATAACATATCGATGCAGGGGTATAATGGATTGTGTATGCCTCTAATCTGACGTAGCTGACGAGTCGGATTCCTCCTCTTCTCGTGTTAATCTGACATCAAAACCAGCAGGGTAGACGCTTCTGTCTTAAAATGTACACACATGCCCACGCACACACGGAACAAAACAAATCAAGTCCGACTGTATTCAAAGTTGACTTATTTACATCTGCGTCTAAGTTGCAATAATGAAGATGGGATAGCATCCAATAGCATATTGTAAATGGTACTGTACAGTAGAGGAGGATTACGTTGTTATTCAGATGGACTGCTGTTTTATATAGTCCAGTAGATGTTGGGTTTGCAGTGTTTGACCTTCTTTCATTAGATGCAGAGAGGGGAGACTATAAATATGTGTATAGAGTGGCAAGTGTGTGTGTGTGTGTGTGTGTGTTTGTGAGTTCATGGATTTCTGTGTGCGCATTCATAAGTGTGTGTGTGTGTGTGTGCACGTGCGCGTTTGTGAGTTAATGGATTTCTGTGTGCGCATTCATAAGTGTGTGTGTGCGCGCGCGTGTTTGTGAGTTCATGGATTTCTGTGTGCGCATTCATAAGTGTGTGTGTGCGCGCGCGCGTGTTTGTGAGTTCATGGATTTCTGTGTGCGCATTCATAAGTGTGTGTGTACGCGCGCGTGTTTGTGAGTTCATGGATTTCTGTGTGCGCATTCATAAGTGTGTGTGTGCGCGCGCGCGCGTGTTTGTGAGTTCATGGATTTCTGTGTGCGCATTCATAAGTGTGTGTGTACGCGCGCGTGTTTGTGAGTTCATGGATTTCTGTGTGCGCATTCATAAGTGTGTGGTGTGCTGTGTTTTTAGCCGTGTTCAACGTGTTCCTTGAACCGTTAAAGTGTTGAATACATCGAAGAACAGACGCCCTCCTCATCATCTCTTCATATCCTACGTCTTCCTTCGGCCAATCAGATAACACCTCAAGTCATTCAGCTTGAATTACTGTGTCTAAAGACGGCCATTCATCTCGTTTTTTAATTGTTTAATTGTCCCATCCACCCCCCCCCCCCCTCCCCCTTCGGAGGACAAAGTAACTTTGTTACAAATACATTTTTACATACCTGTTTTTTTTTTTTACATATTCTAACATACACTGAGTGTACAAAACATTAAGAACACCTGCTAAGAGTAGCTAAGAGTATTATTAGGGTGTTGATTGATTGACTATGGCTTTCCAGAATGCCCAACAGTGCTATTTGTAAGGTTCATTCTGGAACACTGTTATGACTCCTGAACCGGTGACCAGAATCAAGCTACATAGGGGCAATACCAGAATAAGTGATCTAATGATTCTGTGTCTTCGCAGCAAAATATGCTCAGCTGAAATGGGTGTTTGCCCTGTATACTGTACACAACATTCTGTTTGTGGCAGGAATCCACTATGATTTTAATTGAAAAACATATTTTTGAATCAAGCGTCGTTTTGTGTGTCAGTTCATAAACCACGTGCCATGGAATCGGCGCATCGAAAATCTATTCCAAACTATTTTGCAACCTGTATGGCGCCTCCATTCATCTTTTTCCTAGATACTTTATCTGTCCATCCCATGTTTTACCTGAACACATACAGTACCAGTCAAACGTTTAGTGTCCGAAGCTGTCCTCAAGGCAAAAGATGGCTACTTTGAAGAATCTCAAATATAAAATACATTTTAGATTTGTTTAACACTTTTTGGGTTACTACATGATTCCATATGTGAAAAACCCTTGAATGATTAGGTGTGTCCAAACTTTTGACTGGTACTGTACATTGATCAGAAAGATAAAGAGCTGGATTTACAGCTGCTAAACTCCCCATAAATTGCTCCAGGATTTCACGTGCAAAACAGCCTCCCTTTAGAACGCGTATGACATTACATTAATACATTCATTCTGACCGTGTAAGTGGGAGAGAGCTGGTGGACGCTTGTGCATGCTTAAGTATGTGTGTGTAAGGCCGTTTGAATACGTGTGTGTGTCGTGACAGATATGGTTATTAAACAAGGTTAAGCATTAGAGGTTCTGTGCAGGAGTACACTTCACACGCTCCGTTTGCCCTTGGTTCCCCAGGGGGACTTCTCTCCCTCCCCTCCGTCTCTCCCGCCTTCTCACCCTCCATTTCTCCCCCAGTCAGAGAAAGAGAGAACTGCAGTTTAGGTCTTCTGGAGGACTCGGGGGAGAGGGATGGAGAGAGAAAGACAGAGAGAGGGAGAGGGAGAGAGGCTTCCTGTATTGATCCGTCTCCCGAACACAACTTCCCTTCAACCTGAAGGCAGAGGCTGTGCGCGTGCGCACGCATCTCCTCTGCATCCCATCTGTCTGTCTGTGTCCATCTCTGTGTACGGCCTGTCTACAGTACATGTATTTTAAGTGTGGAAATGTGTCTGTTCACTCCGTGTGCGCTCCTGACAGCATAAGGGTGTGTGAATGAGGAGAGGAATACGTGGAGAAGCCAAATCAATGAGCGCTAGTCCTCGGGCGGAAAGCAGTGAACTTCATTAAAACATGCAACGCAGAGGATATGTCTAGGAGAGTGTTTAACGACTTAGCAAATATAAAGCTAAAATGTGTTGTTTGTCAGATCTTTTTATTTTTCTAATGTTTTGTTTGTGAGTGAGTGGGGTTGCCGTCACATGTCTGTGTGTGCTCCTTTGGGGTGTAGTCTTTCTCCCCACATCTGCAATGCAGTAGAAAACAGACACACAAAAAAACAGAGAGAGATGAACCAGCCGCCTCGTTCTCAGATATATATATATTCATTTTTTAAAACCCTGACCCAACCCAGCACTGAGTTTAATGCTAAAATACCACTGGCCCGTAGCTATCTCCAATCCCCGATCCTGTTAGACCTTGGAGTAACGCTGCATTTTAAAAGGTATAGTGCTCTCCTGAAGCACATCTGCAATGCACACACAGCACTTCTGCATGGAGTCGGGCTGGGCTGGCGCAGATGTAAATTGCAGAGGTCACCTTTAAAATAAGAGCTAAGCTGGGGAGCTGCCCAGAGGTACTGTATACCAGACCTGGGTTCAAATACTATTTGAAATCATTTCAAATACTTTATCATGGCTTGATTGAGCTTGCCCGGCATAATGGAACCAATAGAATACTGGCATGCGTGCAAACCCTTCCCATTGGGCAGTTCATGAAGACTAGGGCAAACAAACACTCAAACTGTTTGAAAGATTTAGAATAGAATTTGAGCCCAGGCCTACTATAGTATGACGGTACACAGTGGCTTCGCATAGTGATTGTACGTTGACTATGCTAAAGGGAAGATGTACTACTGTTTTAAAAAGTGGGATCTTGTTGGTGAAGACAGCGATTGATTGATTGTCATCGGTGGGGGTATTGTTGTTAGGGATATTGTGATATTGTGACTGTTGTACAAAATGTTATTTTTAGTGACTGTATGTCTCTATTCAACCTGTTTATTTTCTAATCAGACTCTGACGTGCGCCACCCACCCAACATTGAACATCAACCCGACAATGCAAACTAAAAGACAAACAGAAAAGTAAAATATTAGTGAGTGACAGAGTGCAAAGGAGGAAGGATATTCACCTTTTGGCTACAATCAAACTGGATGACCTCTGAACCTTGAAAGGAATCTAACTAGCTCTCCAGCAGCATGTACACTGCTCGCTCACCGTCTCTCTCTCTCTCTCTCACACACACACACACACACACACACACACACACCACACACACACACCACACAGTATAACCCACTTGTGTGATTTTGCGATCAATCAAAGTGGTCTGCTTTGTACATTGGAGCCCCTAGAGTTTTGTATTGCATGGATGATCCAAGTTATTGTGATGATGATAATAATGAAGTCTTCCAAAAAAAGGATTTTAAGAAAATCTCCATAGAACTTTTTTTCTCGTCTTCCAAAGCAAAAACAGTGCATCAGTCTTCCAGCTAACTAAAAAGCCACAATGACACTATTTTTGTAACAAAACAATGAGACTATAATAAACATGGACGACAGGAAAAAAGAAGGGAATGGGAGGTGGGACAATAAAGTTCTATCTATCCAAGGTTGATTTGAGCACTATAGCCTACAGCAGCAGAGAGGGTCACAGACAGACCGTACTACAAGCATGCATGCGTCCAACATTTACTGGAAACATCAAAAAAGAAAGTCAAGGAGTCCTCTATTTACTCTCCCCTTCCCCCATAAACACTCTTCCTCCTTGAACCCTTGTCTTCTCTGCATTTGCAATATGATCTGTATTAATTTCTATAATAACTTACACAATGTCAAGGGAGGCATATTATTGGATATAATTGAATAAAAACTAATATATTTGTATGATTGTAAAAAAAAAAAAAAAACTGGTCTCCTGGATTTGCTTCTTTAAATTGTGTTCTGTGCTTTCTTTCATACTTGTTACAACTAAGTAAATAACCAAGGCTATATCCTGTTCGACAAAATAACTCATGTCTGGTCATTCACTTGTGCATATGACTACGTAAATGAGATATCATTGATGACTACTTAATTAAGATATCATTGCTGAGCATATCTGATAGATGAATAATCTGATTCCCATATCTCCTCGCCATCAGATGCAACCCATTATTATGCCACTTGATATTCTTCAAGAGATAAGAAAGACGGGTGTGAAAAGATGGTACAAATGAATCCCTTTCTTTGAGTTAGTACCAAAAAGGAAGCTTTTAAAAACTGACTTTTGACTAGCGTGGGTGTTGAGTTGACACCAGTTGCAGAGTTGTTAATAGTTAGCTTCTATGGTAATTAAATTGGCGGGGCTCCAGATGCTACTGACAGTGCATCATAAAATACCGGGACATCACGACGGGTGCTCGTGAAGTGCGGATCGGTGGCGGCATATGCTGTGCGTGCCTTCGGGGCTTTGTCTCTGCATTATGCCGGGTCCCGTGCGACCGCAGCCGGCCAAAATTGACCCAGCACAGCAGGCTTTATTTCAAAGAGAAGCAGGACCCGTCAATATTTTCAGATGTGCCAATGACTCTCTGTGATGACAGAGATTGCATCTTTATCCTGACAGTGATTGCATCTTTATCCTGACAGTGACGCAATTGCATCTTTATCCTGACAGTGACAGGCAGCTAATGCGCGTTGCCTGACTGTAGGCTATTTGAGTCACCCATTCTCTGCCTTTCACCTCAGAAGTCCTCTGTTGAGTTCAACTGTAACACCAGTGTTACACTAGTGTATACGCACGTATGTTATATTAGTGAAATTGTGTTTCCATAGCTAGGGCTGACAGTAAACACTTGTGAAGAGCAGAGTCAACAACCTCTGCAGAATCAAAACGGCTGCTTGTGAGGTGTACATTTCACAGTTAGTGAAAAGTACCAGTGGTCTGGCTTTGGCCCAAGTGAGAGCAGGTCCCCCGGAGCCATGGCCCAGTGTGGCGTAAATGCGCCATTAGGTATGCAAGGGCTTCAACAGCATAATTAATCTCACTATTAAAATCTCTGTATCATATTTTAGTTTAATAGCAGAGATAAGAGTGAGTAATTCCTATGAATAACTTTCACTAATGACCTAAAAGTACATTGCATTAATAACTAGGGCTATGAGGACTACTCTTCTGGCCAAAACACTTCAGAAACCACATAGGCTAATTATGTTGGCAGTGATTCAAATACATCTTCAAATGATATTCCCCCATAAAATAAAAACCCAAACTCTCATCCCTTGTTATTTCTTTAATATTTTAATTGTAGAATTTTATGCATTCCCAACCTTGTAGCCTCGAACATAACCTTCCTCTTTTTTTTAAAAAACAGGCAAGGGATCAAATTGATAAGTAAGTTTGAATGTATCCCTTAATCAATTGAAAAAGTTTTGATATACCCTAATCTAGCACAGTCATGCCCTGAATATGGATGTGTAGGCTAAAGAAGTTTATCATTATACAGTACCAGTCAAAAGTTTGGACACACCTACTCATTCAAGGGCATTTCTTTATTTTTACTATTTTCTACATTGTAGAATAATAGTGAAGGCATCAAAACTATGAAATAACACATATGGAATCATGTGGTAACCAAAAAAGTGTTTAACAAATCAAAATATATTTTCAATTTGAGATTCTTCAATGTAGACACCCTTTGCCTTGATGACAGCTTTGCACACTGTTGGAATTCTCTCAACCAGCTTCATGAGGTAGTCACTTGGAATTAGAGGTCGACCGATTAAATCGGAATGGCCGATTAATTAGGGCCGATTTCAAGTTTTCATAACAATCAGATATCGATATTTTTGGACACCGATTTCTTTCATCTTTATTTAACTAGGCAAGTCAGTTAAGAACACATTCTTATTTTCAATGACGTCCTAGGAACGGTGGGTTAACTGCCTCGTTCAGGGGCAGAACGACAGATTTTCACCTTGTCAGCTCGGGGGAACCAATCTTGCAACCTCTCGTTTGCACTCCACAAGGAGACTGCTTGTTACACAAATGCAGTAAGCCAAGGTGAGTTGCTAGCTAGCATTAAACTTATCTTATAAAAAACAATCAATCAATCAATCATAATCACTAGTTAACTACACATGGTTGATGATATTACTAGTTTATCTAGCGTGTCCTGCGTTGCATATAATCTGACTGAGCATACAAGCATCTGACTGAGCGGTGGTAGGCAGCAGCAGGCTCGTAAGCATTCATTCAAACAGCCCTTTTGTGCGTTTTGCCAGCAGCTCTTTGTTGTGCGTCAAGCATTGCGCTGTTTATGACTTCAAGCCTATCAATTCCCGAGATGAGGCTGGTGTAACCGATGTGAAATGGCTAGCTAATAGCGTTTCAAACGTCACTCGCTCTGAGACTTGGAGTGGTTGTTCCCCTTGCTCTGCATGGGTAATGCTGCTTCGAGGGTGGCTGTTGTCGTTGTGTTCCTGGTTCGAGCCCAGGGAGGAGCGAGGAGAGGGACGGAAGCTATACAGTTACACTGGCAATACTAAAGTGCCTATGAGAACATCCAATAGTCAAAGGTTAATGAAATACAAATGGTATAGAGGGAAATAGTCCTATAATTCCTATAATAACTACAACCTAAAACTTCTTACCTGGGAATATTGAAGACTCATGTTAAAAGGAACCACCGGCTTTCATATGTTCTCATGTTCTGAGCAAGGAACTTAAACGTTAGCTTTCTTACATGGCACATATTGCACTTTTACTTTCTTCTCCAACACTTTGTTTTTGCATTATTTAAACCAAATTGAACATGTTTCATTATTTTTAGGCTACGTTGATTTTATTGATGTATTATATTACGTTAAAATACGTGTTCATTCAGTATTGTTGTAATTGTCATTATTACAAATAAATTTTAAACAAATCGGCATCGGCTTTTTTTGGTCCTCCAATAATCGGTATCGGCGTTGAAAAATCATAATTGGTCGACCTCTATTTGGAATGCATTTCAATTAACAGGTGTGCCATTGTTAAACGCTCATTTGTGTAATTACTTTCCTTCTTAATTTATTTGAGCCAATCAGTTGTGTTGTGACAAGGTAGGGCTGGTATACAGAAGATAGCCCTATTTGGTAAAAGACCAAGTCCATATTATAGCAAAAAACGCTCAAAAAAGCAAAGAGAAACAACAGTCCACCATCATTACATTAAGACAGTCAATTCAGAAAATGTCAAGAACTTTGAAAGTTCCTTCAAGTGCAGTCTCAAAAACCATCAAGCGCTATGATGAAACATGCTCTCATGAGGACCAACACAGGAAAGGAAGACCCAGAGTTACCTCAGAGGAGGCAGAGGATAAGTTCATTAGAGTTACCAGACTCAGAGATTGTAGCCCAAATAAATGCTTCACAGAGGTCAAGTAACAGACACATCTCAACATCAACTGTTCAGAGGAGAATGTGTGAATCAGGCCTTCATTGTTGAATTGCTGCAAAGAAACCAATACCAAAGGACACCAATGAGAAGAAGAGACTTGCTTGGGCCAAGACACACGAGCAATAGACATTAAACTGGTGGAAATCTGTCCTTTGGTCAGATGAGTCCAAATGTGAGATTTCTGGTTCCAACCGCTGTGTCTTTGTGAGACACAGAGTAGGTGAACGGATGATCTCTACATGTGTGCTTCCCACTGTGAAACATGGAGGAGGAGGCGTGATGGTGCTTTGCTGGTGACACCGTCAGTGATTTATTTAGAATTCAAGGCACACTTAACCAGCATGGCTACCACAGCATTCTGAAGCAATACGCCATCCCATCTGGTTTGCGCTTAGTGGGATTATCATTTGTTTTTCAACAGGACAATGACCCATCACACCTACAGGCTGTGTAAGGGCTATTTCACCAAGAAGGAGAGTGATGGATTGCTGCATCAGATGACCTCACCTCCACAATCACCCAACTTCAACCCAATTGAGATGGTTTGGGATGAGTTGGACCGCAGAGTGAAGGAAAAACAGCCAACAAATGCTCAGCATATGTGGGAACTCCTTCAAGACTGTTGGAAAAGCATTCCAGGTGAAGTTGGTTGACAGAATGCCAAGAGTATGCAAAGCTGTCATCAAGGCAAAGGGTGGCTACTTTGAAGAATCTCATTTAACACTTTTTTTGTTACTACATGATTCCATATGTGTTATTTCATAGTTTTGATGTCTTCACTATTATTCTACAATGTAGAACATAGTAAAAATAAAGAAAAACACTTGAATGAGGTGTGTCCAAACGTTTGACTGGTACTTTATATGAGAATCTGAATCAAATCCGCGCGTCTCCAGTGCAAGTCGTCTACGGACTCTCCCGGTGGACACAGTGCCCCCGCTCACGTGGAGGTAATTTGAGCAGACAGCAGTTAACTCGAGCTGCCTGACTGACAGACAGCAACACTCTGGATTTACAAGGAGACCGAGGAACTACACCGCACAAACTGTATAATAACTGATATTTGTCGTGTAAAAGAGTATAAATACTCACTGTTTTGAAGGCCTGTCGGTTTGTGGGTCGACATGAGGGCCCTGGACTTGCTCCTGCTGTTATGTTGCTTGTGTGGCCTATACGCGGTGGGAGGTAAGTGGGACTTCAGAAACAGAGTTGTGGAGGTATGGTAACTCACGGTCGATGTAGTTTGAAAATACCTACTTATTTCAATTTTTGTCAAGTGTTGATGGGCCGGCTATTTTATGCGCGTTCCCCTAAAACTATGTGCAGTTTTGCGCAACTCAAGCAGTGAGTGAACCATAAAATCAGTATGACGTGATGACATCATACAGATATGATTTAAATTACAAGATTATTACAAGATATATCAATAGGAGAAGTACTTGGAGCAACAAAAAAAACAGACCAACTGCATTATTTAGGCCTCGGCTACTGCCTGCATATGAGTCACAACCTATTTCCAATGTGAAATCCTGACAGGGAATCCTGTCTTCAGAAACTCCCCAGGAGAAACCACCCCAGACCATATCAGTATGATTGAGTTTTATAATTAGGAGAGGTCCATAATGGTGTTTTTTTTTTTAAATGTAATTTCTACAATTAAAAAAAAAAAATGTTTTTTTACCACCCAGCTGTCTGTAGTTCGTTTGAGGGGAGGTGTGTGTGTGGCATCTGGCGTCTATACTGAAGGACTCATTACTGCCTCTACTCTCAGCTATCTATCCTATCTATCTATCATTGCTGTACAGTTAAAAGGCCACTGAATAACAAGTGACTGTAGCCTTTGTCATGAGCTCACATAGAAATCTGGTGTATACTTTTATTCCAAATACGTTCTACTCACACATCCTACCTGATTTCGAGGCCTACGTGGTGTATCCTAAATGGGAGAGGTAAAGGCACTAAACGCTTAACAACTGTCTGAGTCCCTCCCGGCTCCCCATCTGTCTGTCCCTTCCTGTGCTTGGCTAATGGAGGTGCCTGGTTGTGTGATGGCTGTAATTTGTCCCTGTCAAAGGCGGTCCTGCTGGGCAACTGGTTCGTAGGGCCACGTGATGAATGCTGCTGCCTCCAAAGCTGGCCATTTTATAAATGCTGTGAAACCTTCAGAGGAAGAGGGGAAAACAGTAGTTATGCATGGAAGTGCTACCCTGCGGCAATATTGGACAGTTTGGCGGGGCTAAGGGTTAGACGCTTACAAGGCCACCGGGCTGGTTATACAGGGGCTTGCACTCTCTCCAGACCTGGGTTCAATTCAGATTTGAAATCTTTTCAAATACTTCAGCTGCGCTTGATTGAGCTTGTCTGTTGCAATGGCAAGGATTTCAAATATTATTTGTATATGTCTCTTTTTTGGTAGACAAAAAATGTATAAGAATATTTCAGAGGAGTGAGGTGAGGTTCCACAACATGCTTTATGCCAGGAGTGGCTGGTCCTGGCGAGCCACCAAAGTATAGGCTTATATTCCAGCACAATCAATTAACCAATCCAGATACAATTGAAGTCTGACGTTTACATACACCTTACCCAAATACATTTAAACTCAGTTTTCCACAATTTCTGACATTTAATCCTAGTAAAAATTCCCTGTCTTAGATCAGTTAGGACCACCACTTTATTTTAAGAATGTGAAAAGTCAGAATAATAGTAGAGTATGATTTATTTCAGCTTTTTATTTCTTTCATCACATTCCCAGTGGGTCAGAAGTTTACATACACGCAATTAGTATTTGGAAGCATTGCCTTTAAATAGTTTAATTTGGGTCAAATGTTTCGGGTAGCCTTCCACAAGCTTCCCACAATAAGTTGGGTGAATTTTGGCCCATTCTTCCTGACAGAGCTGATGTAACTGAGTCAATTTTGTAGGCCTTGCTCACACACACTTTTTCAGTTCTGCCCACAACCTTTCTATAGGATTGAGGTCAGGGCTTTGTGATGGCCACTCCAATACCTTGACTTTGTTGTCCTTAAGCCATTTTCCACAACTTTGGAAGTATGTTTGGGGTCATTGTCCATTTGGGAGACCCATTTGCGACCAAGCTTTAACTTCCTGACTGATGTCTTGATGTTGCTTCAATATATCCACATACTTTTCCTTCCTCATGAAGCTATCTATTTTGTGAAGTGCACCAGTCCCTCCTGCAGCAAAGCATCCCCACAACATGATGCTTCCAGCCCGTGCTTCACAGTTGGGATGGTGTTCTTCGGCTTGCAAGCCTCCCCCTTTTTCCTCCAAACATAACGATGGTCATTATGGCCGAACAGTTCTATTTTTGTTTCATCAGACGAGAGCACATTTTTCCAAAAAGTACGATATTTGTCCACATGTGCAGTTGCAAACCGTAGTCTGGCTTTTTTATGGCGGTTTTGGAGCAGTGGCTTCTTCCTTGCTGAGTGGCCTTTCAGGTTATGTCGATATTGGACTCGTTTTACTGTGGATATAGATACTTTTGTACCTGTTTCCTCCAGCATCTTCACAAGGAACTTTGCTGTTGTTCTGGGATTGATTTGTACTTTTTGCACCAAAGTACGTTTCTCTAGGAGACAGAATGCGTCTCCTTGCTGAGCGGTATGACGGCTGCGTGGTCCCATGGTGTTTATACTTGCGTACTATTGTTGTACAGATTAACGCGGTACCTTCAGGCATTTGGAAATTGCTCCCAAGGATGAACCAGACTTGTGAAGGTCTACAATTTTTTTCTGAGGTTTTAGCTGATTTCTTTTGATTTCCCTATGATGTCAAGCAAAGAGGCACTGAGTTTGAAGGTAGGCCTTGAAATACACCTCCAACTGTCTCAAATTATGACAATTAGCAAATCAGAAGTTTCTAAAGCCATGATATAATTTTCTGGAATTTTCCAAGCTATTTAAAGGCACAGTCAACTTGGTGTATGTAAACTTCTGACCCACTGGAATTGTGATAGTGAAATAATCTGCCTGTAAACAATTTTTGGGAAAATGACTTGTCATGCACAAAGTAGTTGTCCTTACCGACTTGCCAAAACTCTAGTTTGTTAACAAGAAATTTGTGGAGTGGTTGAAAAATAGTTTTAATGACTCCAACCTAAGAGTATGTAAACTTCCGACTCCAACTGTATATTATATTATAGCATTTTATGTCATTCTATGGTCCCATCCTCCCTCCCTCCCCCTTCAGGTGCGTCGGAGGGGGAGAAGCAGCTGATGAAAGCCCTGTTCAACAACTACAACCTGAAGGTTCGCCCTACGGCCTCACCTGGCGCCAAGGTGGTGGTCCGGATTGGCATGATCCTCTCCTCCTTCGTCAGCCTGGTAAGGGGTGCCGCAACACACACACACACTCACACACAAACAACTAACCACTACGTTACTGGCAACATTCCATCAACATACCAGTGAAAATGACACATCCAAAGTGTTACAGGAAGTGAATGACTAAGTGATAGCCCTATGTAGAGATCAGGTGATAGAGGGAGAGTTACATGGTTCACCCCTCTTCTTCTCTCCTCTCTTTGCTAGGTCAGGACAGCTGTCTAGCTAGACCCCCTCTCTCCCCCTCTCATCTCCTTTCCTCTCTCTGCTAGGTCAGGACAGCTGTCTAGCTAGACCCCTCCCTCTCCCCCTCTCATCTCCTTTCCTCTCTCTGCTAGGTCAGGACAGCTGTCTAGCTAGCTGACATTCCTCTGCAGGTTTTAAATAGCAGCGCCTGGCCGGTCAGTTCTCTGTGCTCAGTGCAACTATGTGCCCCTGGTCAGAGACAATCACTCCAACCCCATTCACTGCTGCTTTTCACCACAGATCTAAAATCAGATTACTCAACCCGCATTCTAATCATAATCATTAGGGAGAGTAAAAAAATATCTGACCTTGAATCAGTCGTTAGGTGACTTCTACGTACTGTACCACCAAACCCCAACAACTCACCCCTTTTATCTCCACTGTACCCCTGTTTCCAAACATTACCCCTCTCTGGTTTCAGCTATAGAGAGAGAAGGAGTGCAGACATCCACACTGTCTTGTAGGGGGAGGGCCTTCCCATAATGCACCACGACCTTACTGTGTGCTTTTTCTCCCTAGAACATGAAAGCAGAAGAGATGAGCACAATTGTTATCATGAACCTGGTAAGTGTCTGTACAAACTGTGCTCTCTCTCTCTTTCTCTCTTTCTTTAATGTTACTATACAGTTTACCTTGACCCAGGCTCCAATTCAATAACTTTATTTGCATGTAAAACATTTCTCCGTGCATCAGCAGAGCTTTATAAAGCTAAAATGTCAACACTCACAACACCGCAATACAAATCATGCACCCAGTGAGAACACTTGAAATAATAATACACAGTTTATGCAAAATGAAAAACTTATGCAAATGTTATTGATATTATTCATGGCCAAATGCACCGCAATATTGTGCTCCCTATAGTTAATGACACTAGCTGGAAAATGTGAAATAAATTGATCAAATGATGACGTGGTTAGATTTCAAATCAGAAAGTTATCCCTTCTGTCTCTCTCTGTTTCTCCCGCTCACACGCACATTCTTCCCTCTTTTTCTATCCTGTCTTTCTCGGGATATTTCCATCTGTTTTAAATCATTGAAACTTAAACCCAACACACACACACACACACATACACACACACATCGCTGTGATATCAGGAGTGGACAGACCACCGTCTCTCCTGGAAACCTAAAGACAATGACGGGATCGAGGTGATGCGACTTCCTGCTGGGAAGGTCTGGCTGCCTGACATCGTTCTCATCAACAAGTAAGAACCTGTTATTCCTCCTGTGTAGCTCAGTTGGTAGAGCATTGCACTAGCAACAGCAGGGACATGGGTTTGATTCCCGCTGGGGCCACCCATACAAAAGACACTTTGGATAAAAGCATATTTGAAATGGTATATATTGTTACCCGGGTGTCCATTTAAATTCAGGAAGTATACTGATGTTCCAATTCCAAAATGAATAACATAATGTTAGTGGTCTCAGTCATTTAGACACTAAAAAGCTAAGAGTTGTGTCCTAAAGCTTTTTTAAGAATATTGGCTATTTTGATGGCTTCTGCTCCTGGCCATTATCATTCAACACCATGGCTTTTAAGTTAACTGCAATAGTTTTGGCAGAACCTGGATGGGTCAGTCAGGACAGCGTACACACACACACACTCGCTCAGTCAGTGTGGAGGCTCCCATTAACTGTGCTGTAAATATCCCCTCTGCTCCGTTCATTCATCACTGCTTTATAGGCAATTAGGCAGCGCGGCTCCCCAATAACAGAGCCAGTGGCACCGCACCGCTCAGACAACGCTCCAGCTGGGAACCTACTCACACAGAACCACAGAGGAGTGGGGAGTGGAGCTGGACGCACATACAAGCAAGCACACACACACACACACACTCTCCAACACTCTTAGAAAAAAAGGTGCGATCTACGTAGAACCTAAAAACGTTCTTCGGCTGTCCCCATAGCAGAGCCCTTTTTGGTTCCAGGTAGAACCTTTTTGGTACCAGGTAGAACTCATTTGGGTTCCACGTAGAACCCTTTCCACAGAGGGTTCTACCTGGAACCAAAAAGGGTTCTGCTATGGGGACAGCTAAAGAACCCTTTTGGAACCCTTTTTTACAAGAGTTTAGCTCCACCTGTTTGTGTGTGTGTGTGTGTGCGTACAAGTGTGTGCACTCGTCTGTGTGTGTGTGTGTGAGAGAGGGTGCTCAATGTTTCTCATATTACCTCTAAAAACAGGGAGAGGGTTTTAGAGGGGCCCTAGCCATAAGGACGAGCTTTCAATAGCATATTGCCAAGCCTATAAAACCATGCCATGTAGACTGCAGTACTGCGTGCTCAATCTGCCTGTCTAATTGTGGTGATGTCTCTGTTGTATCTTGCATTATGAGTTTAATTGGAACTGCAAGCTTCTTTCTTACAGCCCTTTAGACAGGATACTTAATCTACAGTGAGAATGGTATTTTTCTGTCTCTCTCTTTGTCTCTATTTCTGCCGCTCTCTCTGCACCTCCCCCACCCCCTCTCTCTCTCTCTGCAGTAATGATGGTGTGTTTGATGTGGCCCTCCATGTCGCTGTCCAGGCCTATAGTAGTGGGAGGGTGACCTGGTCTCCCCCTGCCCTCTTCTGTAGTTCCTGTGGGGTCAAGGTGACACACACATGCACACACATGGACGTACACACACACACACCGAATGCAGGTGCGCACACATTCATACATGGATGTGAAGACACACACACACACCAGTGTTTCCTTAAAGATGTGTAGCAGGCCTCCCGAGAGGCACAGCGGTCTAAGGCGCTGCAGTGCTAGCTGTGCCACTAGAGATCCTGGTTTGAGTCAAGGCTTTGTCGCAGCCGGCCGCAACCGGGAGACCCATGGGGCGGCGCACAATTGGCCCAGCGTCGTCCGGGTTAGGGGAGGGTTTGGCCGGCAGCGATGTCCTTGTCCCATCGCACACTAGCGACTCCTGTGGCGGGCTGGGCATAATACACGCTGACACAGTCGCCAGGTGTACGGTGTTTCCTCCAACGCATTGGTGCGGCTGGCTTCCGGGTTAAGCGGGCATTGTGTCAAGAAGCACCTTCGCCCCCCAGATGCAGCAACAAGACTGTAACTACCAAATTGGATATCATGAAATTGGGGAGAAAAAGGGGTAAAAATTGTGTAGCAGTAGGTGTCTCCCCCCCCCCCCCCCCCATTATTATGTAGAAGGACTGAGAAACTAATTTCTGGTGACTTTGTAAAAGGACATCATACTCCATTTAAAATATGATTTTCACCTCCAGAAATGATTAATTGTTAAAATAATTGTAACATGCAGGGTCCATATTATCAGGTATAAGCATTATCATAGCCCAACTGATGCAGCATAGTGGCTATAAATGAATAGGCTGAAGCATGGGGTTGCCCATCTGCATCCTTTAACTAGTTAGATTCATTTCATGTCCCAAATAACTTGCATGAGCACAGTGAATATAATATAGGTCTACCTGTTAGGGTAACTTGGGGTAACCCCCACCTGGGTAAAACATGCCTGTATTTCTCCCCCCCCCAACACTTTCCCTGCTTGCCACTACTCTTGCCCAACAACATACGTGTTCTGTCTCATCACAGTTTCTCCAGAAAAGTCACTCCAGAAAAATGATCTTGAGGTAGGGTGGTGTTTTACTCCAAGTTACCCTACAATTGACTCGTGTTATACTATATTATACTCTTCCATGTGCAATTGCATAGTAGTGAGGTGCTTAACTATGCCGCTGTTTAAAATGGTGCAATTTGTGCATATTTAGGAGTTGAGAAATTAATAAAGTTGGAATGGAAAGCTGGGATCCCCTCCCTATGGCACTTGAATGCACCTGGAGAGGAATATTTCTGCTGCGTAGAACAACCAATAACGTGCCGACTAGGTAAATAGATCTATTCTGAGGTTGTCTGATTTTTCTATTCATTACTCGTTTTGTTTGCAGAGGAAAAGTAAATATGGAGAGTTCTAGCATCTTCAAAGTGCGCCTCGGCAGAAACAATTTCTTCTTTCATGTTCCATATTTTGGGGTCGTTGTCGGCAATGATTTTTGACGTGGCGTGGCGCCACAGCTAAGTGACTGCAGCGGAAACACTGACACACACACACTGAATGCAGATGCGCACACATTCACACGTGCGCGCACAGACACGCATGCATATAAACACACACGCTTGTTGCGGTTACTTTTACCCTCTCTGTGTGTCTGTTCTCTCTTTTTGTCATCACACGGTCATGGCTAGAAGGGATCCTTTTGTCAAACTAACCTCAAGTTGAATTTTTCTAACCTTAACCTAATTCTCCTAACCTGCTATGTAAATGATCCTAACCTGCTGCGTAAGTTATCCTAACCTGCTACCAAAAGTTACATCTGACGTTAATTTGACAAAGCTGGATCCCTTCTAGCCGTGACCCTAACATCCCCTCTTCCTGTTTCATGTGTCCAGGTGACGTACTTCCCATTTGACTGGCAGAACTGCACCATGGTGTTCAAGTCTTACACCTACGACTCATCAGAGGTGGACCTGCAGCACGCTCTGGATGACCAGGGCAACGAGATCAAAGAGATCCAATACGACGGGGGCTTCAGTGGTGAGGACACGAGGGGACGCACCCTCGCACAAACGTGCAACTACTCCAGCTGCACTTAGATGGAGTTGTCCTGCTGGCACAATGGAAACAATCCAATGTGTGTGTTGAAAGAACACAAATACTATTTGAGACCAGGGCTAGAGAAGAGATAAGAACACTGATGATTAAAACAATCTTCATTGCTGTGTATGTTCACAACAAAAAAAAAGACTTTGTTTTGGATACGTTTTCATTATGTTACCAAACACCCACTGTCCCCAGAGAGTGGTGAATGGTACATCCGCCACCAGCCCAGCAGGAAGAATGAGATCCGTGAGGACCTGTATGAAGACATCACCTTCTACCTGATCATCGAGAGGAAGCCTCTCTACTATGTCTTCAACATCATCATCCCCTGTATCCTCCTCACCTGCATAGCCATCTTCAACTTCTACCTGCCGCCGGACGCTGGTGAGATGGCACAGGTCTAGGATCAGTGTAATAATAATGGATTTATGTACCAGAGCGCTTACCACACATAGGCACCGATCTAAGATCAGTTTAGCCTCATCGACCCTACTCATAACCCTAACCTTGACGCTGGTGAGGCACAGATTCAGGATCAGTTTAGCATCCTCTAATACCAACCTTAACTATTAGGGGTGTAATGCAAGATAGACATTAGGTGCAACTCCTTCTAATATAGCAGAGAGAACCGTGTGTTATAGAATGAGTGAAATTAATACATTTAAGGAGTATGTGGATGTCTATGTTGATATTGCCGTGCCCTCTTCACTACTGTCTTGGTGTGTTTGGACCTTTCTAGTTTGTTGGCGATGTGGACACCAAGGAACTTGAAACTCTCAACATGCTCCACTAAAGCCCCATCGATGAGAATGGGGACATGCTCGGTCCTCCTTTTCCTGTAGTCCACAATCATCTCCTTTGTCTTGATCACGTTGAGGGAGAGGTTGTTATTCTGGCACTGCCCGGCCAGGCCTCTGACCTCCTCCCTATAAGCTGTCTGTGTTCAGGCCTACCACTGTTGTCATCTGCATACTTAATGATGGTGTTGGAGTCGTGCCTGGCCATGCAGTCGTGGGTGAACAGGGAGTACAGGAGGGGACTGAGCACGCACCCCTGAGGGGCTCCAGTGTTGAGGATCAGCGTGGCAAATGTGTTGCTACCTACCCTCACCACCTGGGGGCGGCCCGTCAGGAAGTCCAGGATCCAGTTGCAGAGGGAGGTGTTTAGTCCCAGGATCCTTAGCTTAGTGATGAGCTTTGAGGGCACTATGGTGTTGAACGCTGAGCTGTAGTCAATAAACAGCATTCTCACGTAGGTGTTCCCTTTGTCCAGGTGGGAAAGGGCAGTGTGGAGTGCAATAGAGATGTCATCATCTGTGGATCTGTTTGAGCGGTATGCAAATTGGAGTGGGTCTAGGGTTTCTGGGATAATGGTGTTAATGTGTGCCATTACCAGCCTTTCAAAGCACTTCATGGCTACAGACATGAGTGCTACGGGTCTGGCATTCTTAAGCAATAAGCTACGAGGGGATGTGGTATATGGCCAATATACCACGGCTAAGGGCTTCTCTTGCGTGCAATGCGGAGTGCCTGGACACAGACCTTAGCCGTGGTACATTGGCCACATGTCACAAACCCCGAGGTGCCTTATTGCTATTATAAACTGGTTACCAACATAATTAGAGCAGTAAAAATAAATGTTTTGTCATACCCATAGTATACAGTCTGATATATCACATCTGTCAGCCAATCAGCATTCAGTGCTTGAACCACCCAATTTCTAATGTATATTATGGCACAGTGGAAGACCAGGCTAACTATCACAGAGTCTCTCATTGTGCAGAAATGGTGTGTTTTTCCTATGACCTTCGTCTTCCTACACACACAGCCTCTCATGGGTGACCACGAGCACAGAATGTTCCTTCAGGCTCCAAGACACACGCAAGCACACACACACACACTTCAACACTAAAAAAGCTTTTTAAAACCCACCTACCTGTGAACATGTTTCTCTTTATGGACCCAAGGCTTCTGTAGGAGGGGAGTTAGAGAGGGGGGGGTGCTCTTTGGCCACACTGTGATAGCACTGTAGCGTAGCAGCACAACACACAGACAGTACAAGGACACGTTTAAGCACGGGTCCCTGTGGCTCTGTATGTAAAGACAGTCTCTGTCTCTCTGTCTCTGTTCAGCTCTCTGCTTCTCTATGCCCCCCCCCCTCCTCAAGGTCTCATACACACATGCATGTGTACTCCCTGTTTGCAGAGACGACAAAGGCCACAAACCCACTCCTTAAGGTGTGAAAAATTGTGTCCTTTAAGCAACTTTGTTACGTCACTTGCTTATATCAATTTTAGTCGGGACGATAAATGTTCACTGTCCCAATGGACGCTCTATTATAGAAGGCCTGTTTTTATTTTATCTCTAGATGGTTAAATTGGCGAGAAGTACATGCGACTTAAAACGCAGCTGTAATTCTCTTTCTCAAATGGCACTGACAATGTGGGTCGGTCTCTCTGTAAAAGTTGCTGACCACATTCACTGATTTGACAATCAAACTATCACTTAAATGGCAGCCAACCGTTGACGATGTTGATATCCTATGACGGGTCGTGATTCCTTGAAGTTAACAGAAAAAGGGTTATGGTTCCTGCTCTGTGATGGCAGCCTCCCGAAATCAACACCCATCATTCCAAAATATACAGTTGAAGTTGGAAATTTACCAACACCTTAGCCAAATACATTTAAACTCAGTTATTCACAATTCCTGACATTTAATCACAGTAAAAATTCCCTGTCTTAGATCAGTTAGGATCACCACTTTATTTTAAAAATGTGAAATGTCAGAATAATAGCAGAGCGAATGATTCATTTCAGCTTTTATTTCTTTCATCACATTCTCAGTGGGTCAGAAGTTTACATACACTCAATTAGTATTTGGTAGCATTGCCTTTAAATTGTTTAACTTGGTAAAACGATTCGGGTAGCCTTCTACAAGCTTTCCACTATAAGCTGGGTGAATTTTGGCCAATTCCTCCTGACAGAGCTGGTGTAACTGAGTCAGATTTGTAGGCCTCCTTGCTCACACACACTTTTTCAGTTCTGCCCACACATTTTCTATAGGATTGAGGTCAGGGCTTTGTGATGGCCACTCCAATACCTTGACTTTGTTGTCACAACTTTGGAAGTAAGGTCCTTTGCTGTTCTGGGATTAATTTGCACCAAAGTACGTTCATCTCTAGGAGACAGAACGCGTCTCTTTCCTGAGTGATATGATGGCTGCGTGGTCCCATGGTGTTTATACTTGCGTACTGTTGTTTGTACAGATGAACGTGGTACCTTCAGGCGTATGGAAATTGCTCCCAAGGATCAACCAGACTACAATTTTTTTCTGAGGTCTTGGCTGATTTCTATTGATTTCCCCATGATGTCAAGCAAAGAGGCACTGAGTTTGAAGGTAGGCCTTGAAATGCATCCACAGGTACACCTCCAATTGACTCAAATGATGTCAATTAGCCTACCAGAAGCTTCTTGAGCAATGACATTTTCTGGAATTTTCCAAGCTGTTTAACCTCCAAGCTGTTTAACGCTAGCATCCCACCTCGACAACAGCCAGTGAAATTGCAGGGCACCAAATTCAAAACAACAGAAATCTCATAATTAAAATTCCTCAAACATACAAGTATTATCCACCATTTTAAAGATAAACTTCTTGTAAATCCAACTAGTGTCCGATTTCAAAACGGATTTACTGCGAAAGCACACCCAAACGATTATGTTTCACAGAAAAACACAGCCATCCAGCCAAAGAGAGGAGTCACAAAAAGCAGAAATAGAGATTAAATTAATCACTAACCTTTGATGATCTTCATCAGATGGCACTCATAGGACTTCATGTTACAAAATACATGTATGTTTTGTTCGATAAAGTCCATATTTATATCCAAAAATCTCAGTTTACATTGGTGCGTTATGGTCCGAAATGCATTCTCAAACAAACATCCGGTGAAAGTGCAGAGAGCCACATCAAATAACAGAAATACTCATCATAAACATTGATAAATACATACAAGTGTTAAGCATGTAATTATAGATAAACTTCTCCTTAATGCAACCGCTGAGTCAGATTTAAAAAATGCTTTACGGCGAAAGCACACTTTGTGATTATGTTAGGATAGCTCCTAGCTACAGAAACCCATACAGCCATTTTCCAAACAAGGAGAGGTGTCACAAAAGTCAGAGATAGCATTCAAATTAATCACTTTTTTATTTTTATTTTACCTTTATTTAACTAGGCAAGTCAGTTAAGAACAAATTCTTATTTTCAATGACGGCCTAGGAACAGTGGGTTAACTGCCTGTTCAGGGGCAGAACGACAGATTTGTACCTTGTCAGCTCGGGGGTTTGAACTTGCAACCTTCCAGTTACTAGTCCAACGCTCTAACCACTAGGCTACCCCGCGAGCTGACAAGGTAGGTTTGATCTTCATCTGGTGGCACTCCCAGGTCTCCATGTTAGACAATAAATGTCCGTTTTGTTTGATAATGTCCCTCTTTATGAGCAAAAACCTCCTCTTTGTTCGCTTTTTGTCCAGTAATCCGACTGCAGAAGGCGCGTGCACAAATTCCAGATGAAAAGTTTTTAAAAAGTACAATAAAAGTTAGTAGAAACATGCCAAACTATGTTTAAAATCAATCCTCCGGTTGTTTTTGTCATAAATAATATTTCAACCGGACAAAAGCTTCGTCAATAGGAAAGGAGAAACAAGAAAGGCGCGTTCACCATCAGGGGGCATGGCTGATGAATGGAGATTTCCACTGGCCACTGACTGAAGTGCTGTATCTCCCTAATTTTTCAGAGTAAAAGCCTGAAACAATGCCTAAAGACTGGTCACATGTTGAGGAAGCCATAGAGCTTGTGAACTGCCATATCAGTTCTGTTATACTCACAGACATTATTTTAGTGTTATCCAAATCTTCTGGGACGAGTTGCAGTCAGTTTAATTTGGGCACGCTTTTCATCCAAAATTCTGAATGCTGCCTACCCTAGTGAAGTTAAAGGCACAGTCAACTTAGTGTATGTAAACTTCTGACCCACTGGAATTGTGATACAGTGAAATAATCTGTCTGTAAACAATTGTTGGAAAAATTACTTGTGTCATGCACAAGGTAGATTTCCTAACTGACTTCCCAAAACTATAGTTTGTTAACAAGAAATGTGCTTGTCTAAATTAGTTTTAATGACTCCAACCTAAGTGTATGTAAACCTCTGACTTCAACTGTTGATATAAGCCTTCTACAAGTTCTCATCTAACCAATCATGTGTAGGTTATTACGTTTCCGTGTGGCTTTTGAATGGTGTTAGTTTAAACGTTTGCCCCCTGTTCTATCGATTTCAGCGTGATATCCATGGAAGGGATTCATAAAAAAAGGATTGCGTTACACTTATGGTGTTGGCGACCCACTTGAATCAAAATGCAACACTTCAAAATGGAGCTAGCCGTCTTCCACAAAGTGTCCTCTAACCAGTGATGGTACCCATTATTCCCAGATTCCGTGTGGGTTTTTGAGCTGTGTTAGTTTTATCAGGATGTGGAACTTCCTCTCCCCTCTTGCGTGATTGATTTCAACGTGATAGTCAATGAGTGATTGACAAAACAGTGTTGTACTTCTCTTTCTGTTTTGGTGACCCCAGTATCAGTATGCTACGTTCCATAATGTAGCTGATTGGACTGTGTTCTGCAGGTAGTCCTCTAACCACTGATGTAAAAATATATCCCGTTTCCATGTGAGTTTTGAGTTGGTTTCAATCGATGAGTGATTTATTGCCACTTGTCAAAGCAACAGGGTTTTTGGTGCGTGTGCACTTTACAAGGTGCACAGTAATTTGATAAGTAATTTCATTACTATTGTTGCACATGTGTGTGTAGATTGTACATTTTATGTTGAGATTTTCAATATATCACAAACTGTTTCTGAATATTGGCTATTGATTTTTGACACTTTAAAACTGTGTTTTGACATTGGGCTTTTTACCAATATGTCTTGTCAACAGGAAGCGGTGACAGCAACATTTTTCCACATACGTTTTAGGAATATAAATGGAACTTTCAACATAAAATTTCAAAATGGTATTGTGCCTAATCAGGTTAGAACCGCTGAATGAATCCAAAAATGTGCTGCAATTGATTGATTTTGACGATATGCTATTTTAGGGCTCCCTGCCTCCCCAGAAAGTGAACGTTAGATGAATTCCCCCCCCCCCCCCCCCCCCCCACATTACAAGTCATTAGCTGATGGATTACATAATGGGCCAGCTACTGTTAACACACAGAATCAATCCCCTTTGTCTTCTCCCTTCCTGTCACTAACTACACACACGCACGTTCGTTTGCACACACAAGCTCAGTAGGCCAGACTAAGGACATGTTACAAATGATTTAAAGGGGGATAATTCCTCTGTTAATAACCTATTAGGCTTTATATATCCGCTGTGCACCGCATTAACCTGACCACGGGAGGACTCACGCTGTGTGTCCTCTGTGTTGGTAGCAACTGGGGACGGGAGGAGGGTGGAGGAGATGGGGTGTGTGTGGGGGAAAGAAAGTGTGTGTGTGTATCCATATCTAAATTGTATAATATCAATTCTGTATAATGTCAGTGTGTATATATAGATCTCTCGCTCGTGTGTGTGTGTCATCTCTAACCTATGTGTAAAATATTTGTTCTGTATGTTGTTCATCTATTTATCTCGCTGTGTGTCCTCCTTTCTCTCTCCAGGTGAGAAGATGGGTCTGTCCATCAACGTTCTGCTCACCCTGACTGTGTTCCTGCTGCTGCTGGCTGACAAGGTCCCCGAGACCTCCCTGGGTGTCCCCATCATTGTCAACTACCTCATGTTCACCATGATCCTGGTCACCGTCTCAGTCATCCTCAGTGTGGTGGTCCTCAACCTTCACCACCGGTCCCCCTCCACACACCACATGCCCATGTGGGTCCGCAAGGTGAGATTGGGCATCCCTGTTGTAGGACCCCCCCCCCCCCAAAAAAAATGCCTTCCTCTCTCCCTTCCTTTCCTCATAGAAACTGATACAATGAAAACGCAAAAAATATTTATGATGGTCAGAGGAGGAATGCAGAAGAAAACGATAGAAGAAAAATATTTCTAAAGGGAGTCTCAGGCAGGCCGGAAGGTGTGTGTGTCCATACGTGCCTTTCCCTCTGTTCCTCCTCCTTTTTTCCCTCCTCTAAAAGTGCATGTACATCAACAACTAGAAGATATTCAACTGAGGAGTTCTCCTTCCTGAGCAGAGAGACCCATTGACAGGATCTATTCATTAGCTGGTTAGCATATCAGTGTAGCACTGAGAAATACACTGAGAAATAATGTAATTGGAATGTCAGTTTACTTCCTGAGCTGACTGTATTTAAATGAAATTGGATATAGCAGAGATCAGAGATCACTACCAGATATGCTTGTTACTCACTGTGACATCACACATTGGATCAAAGATGACAGTTAGCCTTAATTGCTTATGACCATTGTGGGTTAGTCCACACTTCGTTGTCTGTTTATGTGAAGAAGAGAGAGTGATTTTAAAAAGCCTTTATTGTCAAATTCAGGAATGCACTTAGAGTTTCAATGTGACATTCACCGAAATCAGTTAAACCTCAGATATGGTGTTCCCATCACAAAGGAAACAGCAGGAAGCCACTGAAGACAGGCTGATTTCAATAAACATACCGAGTCCCGGCGTATGGAGACCACGTCTCCTTTCTCCTGCAACAGAATCACTGCATTGGATACATACAAGTACTGGTTGTGTCCATCATTGTAGTTGTTTGCCGCCACTATACGGTTGTCCATACCAATGAATCTGATCTAGTAGACCCCTCTCACTGGTGCTGTGAAGGCCCTGTATCAGGGCTGTATGCGTTACTAATCTTAGTGAGGACATTGGTGCAGACCAGAGAGGTGTCAGCATTGAAGGGTCCCACTGGGTGGCCTAAAGCAGCAGAGAAGGCCTGCTTCTCTCTCTCTCTCTCTTCAGCTCCTCCACCTCTCCTCTCAGTTGATCCACTGGGTTCTTGTGGCTCTGCAGTTCTGTCTTGGTGACGCTCAGACCACTCGCAGGCAGGCAGGCCAGGCCAGGCCAGGCCAGGCCCCCTCATTCTGAAACGGTAGCGGTTTCCAGAAAGTATGTTGTCTATGAGGCTCAGTCCCCTTCTTTAGATACACATCAGAGGTGGCTGTTGGGAGGACATATCGGAGGACAGGCTCATTGTAATGGCTGGAATGGAATAAATAGAATGGTATCAAACCCTTTCCATTCATCAATCTCAGGCATAGCAGTGAGCCTGTCCTCTAATTTCTCCTCCCACCAGCCACCTCTGATACACACTGACCACGGTGGACTAATACATGGGAACTTTAACGGGTGACCTCAGTGGAACATTTGGGGAACATAGCCTCGAACTGTGCATGATGTAACAGAACACCGGTAAAGATGAGTGAAATCTGGGGTTGTTTAAGGCCATGGATTGAGGAAAAACAAGAGAGACGCCAAACTGTACATACTACATCATCCTCCTTCTTAACCTACTGCTCGTCTAGTTGAAGTGTGTTATCTCGAGCTGGGAGAGTTTTATTGGGTGTGTTCCTCTGGCGCGTGTGCCTGTGTACATTTGTGCGTACTCGTGTGTGTGCTCGTCCGTGTGTGTGTGTGCTGGCAGGCGCTGCTTGTCTGATAGTTCTCGCTCTGATGTCGGCGCTTGGCAGCTTTGACGAAAATGAGTGACATCCTGGCATTTAAAGTATACTATGTTTTAGAAATGTCATATACTATAAAAAGTTCCATTTTCGCATACCAAAAATGGGTATTCGGACACGGTCTCTCTCTCTCTTTCTCTCTCTCATATCTAAGCCCCATTATCTGCAAACAGACGCATGTGGACGCTCCCAGTCCGTTGCCCCAATAGCTTTTCTACAGGCACCTGATTGAATTTTCCTCCCTGATACGACTACTTTTTCAGAATGAGAGGGTTGAGGCATTGAGACTCAGTCATGCAAAAAATAGTTTTCTACGGTGTGTTCACTCAGACACACACACATGCAGCGCTGGCTTGTGTGTCGGAGTGATTGAGTGGACACACAAGCGTGCACACAAATGCAAGCACACGTTCACACACACACACACACACACAGAACGAGAAGGTCGGCTTTAGTGCAAACTCAATGAGTGTATATCTGACACTGGAGTGGTGGACAGTAGCCTTCCAACTATATAGTGTTACATTGTAGAAGAATAGTGAAGACATCACAACTATGAAATGACACATGGAATAATGTAGTAACCAAAAAAAGTGTCCAACAAATATATTTTTGTAGCCACCCTTTTCCTTGACAGCTTTGCACTCTCTTGGCATTCCTAATATTGAGTTGTACCCCCTTTTGCTCTCGGAACAGCTTCAATTGGTCGGGGCATGGACTTTGCAAGGTGTCGAAAGCGTTCCACAGGGATGCTGGCCAATGTAGACTCCAATGCTTCCCACTGTTGACTGGATGTTCTTTGGGTGGTGGGACCGTTCTTGATACCCACAGAAAACTGTTTAGTGTGAAACTCAGCAGTGTTGCAGTTCTTGACACACTTAAACCAGTGCGCCTGGCACCTACTACCATACCCCGTTCAAAGGCACGTAACTATTTAGTCTTGCCCAGTCAGCCTCTGAATGGCACACATACACAATCCATGTCTCAATTGTCTCGAGGCTTAAAAATCATTCTTTAACCTGTCTCCTCTCCTTCATCTACACTGACTGAAGTGAATTTAACGGGTGACATCAATAAGGGATCATAGCTTTCACCTCGATAGTCACCAGGTGTTCCTAATGTTTTGTACACAGTGTATGTAGATGTTTTCTTGTCACATACACCGGATAGGTGCAGTGAAATGTGTTGTTTTAGACCAGGGGTGTCACTCATTCCGTGGAGGGCCTAGTGTCTGCTGGTTTTAGGTTTTTCCTTTCAATTAAGGCCTAGAGAACCATGTGAGGGCAGTTCCTTACTAGTCAGTGACCTTCATTTATCAATCGAGTACAAGGGAGGAGAGAACCCACACTTGGCCCTCCGTGGAATGAGTTTGCCGAACGTTTTACAGGGTCAGCCATAGAAGTACGGTGCCACTGGAGCAAATTAGGGTGAAGTATCTTGTTCAAGGGCACATCGGCAGATTTTTCACCTTGTCAGCTCAGGTAATTGAACCAGCTACCTGCCGCCATTCAGAAAGAGAGGCAAACACACACGGACACACACACACACACACACACGCGCACAAACGCACACACACACAAGAGATACAAGTATAGTTAGCGGAAGCAACAGCTGGTCAACAGCCTTGCTGATAATAACATGCTGATTCATGATATTTCTGAAGGTATTTCTACAGACATATCCACTGAAACATTCATTACTGACAGTAGGTCTCTGGAAAGCCATGAAGGTTGTTCAAACCATGAATATCACTGAATATTACTTTGAATGATTACCCCCATGCAGTAAAAAAAAGGCATTTTTCTATAGTTCAATCAATGTTACGCTGCCTGCCGTGCTAAGCCCTCCCTTCTCCCCTCCCTCCTTCCTCCCTTTCCTTTCCTCCCCTCCCAGATCTTCATCCACATGCTGCCCCCCTACCTGGGCATGCTGCGGCCCAAGGTGGAGATGCCCCTCTCCCTGGACCAGCCCCCCAGGAGGGAGAAGAACAATATGGCTATCAGCCGCGCTGCTGACGAGTATTTCATACGCAAGCCCAACACCTGCTTCCTCTTCCCCAAACCCAATAGGTGAGAGGTCAGGGGTTACAGGTCACTGGGGAGCGGGTCAAATGTTAACCCAACACCAAAGAGATGAAAAGAGGTCTCATTTTGTATCTGTGCCATTATGGCATCTGTAACAGCATGGGTGGTGCCATTGAGGCAATCTTCATTTTATAGTAGTCAATATTCTTATTTTGTTTTTGAAAAAAGTGTAATGCTAATATTGGTGATTTACCGCCACCTGTAGTAGCAGTAAATCCAATAGCAGTCCCCAATCCCACTTGTAGGCTATGTCATGGCAACGTTGACGTCATTGGCTCTAACAGTCGTCTCTCATCGAACTGTGCATGTGCAGGCCGTCAAATCAAGGCACTCCCTCGATAGTGACCTGACCAAATTCACATGGAAATGTGTATTTTATATATATATATATATATATATATATATATATATATAAGCTGTTTGAAGTTGCTGTACAAAACCTAAAGTAAACGATGCAAACTTTAGGTTTTGTACAGCAACTTCAAACAGCTGAAAATATATTTCTCAGCGGTTTGGAGGGTACAATGAATTATTCTCTACACCAGTGGTCACCAACCTTTTCTGAGTCCAGATCACTTTGAGTCCAAATGCAAGCCGAGATCTACCGCTCAGATTTGTTTTTAAAACATGACTTAAAATGAGCCTATGCAACATTAACCAATTAAAAACAGTGCTGTAGCAATGAGGTTTGTGCAGTAGACTATACGCCCAATACATTATAACTGCATATTGGCTACGCTTGAATTGCCCTGCCAATGTTCTTCTCAGACAATTTTGATATGATATTTTAAAAATGTATGTGTAGTAGATCATTTGTTGTATTACTTGAGGTAGGAAGAGAGCTGAGAGAGCATAAAATGTAACTTTTTTTTTTTTTTTTTTTACTGGACTGATTGCATATGATGGTCAGTGTGAGGGGAGGGAGGGTAGTGATGGGCTTTCAGAGTATTTTCATTGAGCAGGCTCCCAAACGGCTCTTCGTTCAAAATGCTTAACCTGTAGTGACACCCCATCCCGTGAACGGGACCGTTGTCATCATCTGACACTAATTAGCATAACGCAACGGACATAAATCTTCCTAGAAAATATTCCTATTCATGAAAATCCCAAGTGAAATATATTGTAACACAGCTTAGCCTTTTGTTAATCACCCTGTCATCTCAGATTTTCAAAATATGCTTTACAGCCAACGCTAGACAAGCATTTGTGTAAGTTTATCATAGCCTAGCATAGCATTATGCCTTGCTAGCAGCAGGCATCCTTGTCACGGAAATCAGAAAAGCAATCAAATTAAATCGTTTACCTTTGAACTTTGGATGTTTTCACTCACAAGACTCCCAGGTAGACAGCCACAGTTCATTTTTTCCCAAAATATTATTTTTGTAGTAGCTCTGAAATAGCTCCGTGTGTTCTTCACATTTGGCTGAGAAATCGCCTGGAAATTGCGGTCACCACAACACCGAAAAATATTCCAAATTAGCTCCATAATATCGACAGAAACATGGCAAACGTTGTTTAGAATCCATCCTCAAGGTGTTTTTCTAATATCTATTCGATAATATATCCGTCGGGACAATTCGTTTTTCACTAGGACCGATTGGAATAATGGCTACCTCCTGTATTTTACGCGAGAATCTCTCTCGGAGCCACCATGTGACCACTTACGCAATGTGGCCGCCTATGGCTATTCTTTAACAGAAATGCGTAAAACTATGTCACAATGCTGTAGACACCTTGGGGAATACGTAGAAAGTGTAAGCTCGTTGATGGTACATTCACAGCTGAATAGGGAGTCATTGGAACGCAGCGCTTTCAAAACCTGGGGCACTTCCGGATTGGATTTTTCTCAGGCTTTCGCCTGCAACATCAGTTCTGTTATACTCACAGACAATATCTTTACAGTTTTGGAAACGTTAGTGTTTTCTATCCAAAGCTGTCAATTATATGCATATTCTAGCATCTTTTCCTGACAAAATATCTTGTTTTAAAACGGGAACGTTTTTTTTCCAAAAATGAAAATACTGCCCCCTAACACCAAGAGGTTTTAAAATCAATCTAGAACCATGAAAAGAAATTCACATCTCCAATGTAAATCCCAAAAGGCAGGCTACCATTATGCCAGATCGTGAAATGTGTATTGAAATACATTTTTACCTGGCCAAAATATTAGATCTGTACATTTCTTTTGTTTTTACGCAGTGGAAAATAATCACTGTGGACCAGATGTACTTTCCCCGCTATGTATTGTTTCTGCAGTGAACATTCACCCTCCTCAGATAATTATTTTGTAACTTATTTGCAGAATAACATTGAGCTATAAAAAAAAAAAAAACAGTCGCAATATGCAAATTGCGAATGGCCCATCACTAAGGGAGGGAGCAGTGGTGAGGCTACCTCTCACCTCACTGACACCGTCCCTCCGCTCTCCCTCCCTCCGCTGAGAAAAGGGGACGCAGTCTTCCAGCTGGTAGCAAATCTCAAGTTGCACTGCATTATTTCTGCCTCATGCACCAATTCATGGTGGTTACTCCTATTACAGTGCTGGTTGTAGTGTGAGTGGAAGTAGGGAGAACACGCATTTTATGGCTTTAACAGAGTGTTGACAGTGCTGGAAACAACTTCAACATTGAACTTACTCATAAAAAACAGCTGCTCTATTCGTTGAGTCTCTCTAGTCATGGTTTTGAAATCTCACAGTATCAACTTTGCTGTGCATTTGAGGTTTCTTTTTAAAGTCTGTGGCTCTAGGAAACTACAGACACGGTGATCTAAGCTAACTGGTTGGCCAGCGGTAAGGCCTATAGGTTCACTTGATTTGCTCTCTGGGCCTGCCGGGTAGCTGGAGTTCTACCTTCATAAAATGGGAACACTGACTTCCCCGGCGCTAGGGCTGCTGAATCAAGTGCACCTACTGTCAACAGGGCAATAAATTTAACTAGGAACGCAAGGCTTTATCATTGTTTGTTTTTTTACAGAAATATTTGGTGATCGACTAGGAATGCCATGGAGATCGACCCGCGATCGACCGTTTGATGACCACTGCTCTACATTATACTTGCTTAGAATTTTAGCAACCAGGAAATGGTTTAGCAATTTCTGCATAGTGCATCTTTAAGACAGCGGCTCGAATCTAGGTCGTGGCTTTTAGATTTAGAGAAAATGAACAACTAAGGAAGAATTTTTCACTTTCATTGACTTCTCAAACCCCAAGCCACGGCCTGGTCTGTTTCGCAAGCCTTTCTGGAAGTCTCTGGGTTTAGAAACTCTGTGATAGCACCCTATTTAAAGAAGACAATGCTCTGCTCATTGGGTGATCGCGCCCAACCCATAGGAATCTCCACCCAGTTGACTTCTTTAAAATGATGGAAGCCCTCAATGGCAATGTCCATGCTAAAGTGGGTTATATCCAAGTTGAATCCTCTAACTATCTCTCTGGTAATTTGAAGGTCATTCTAGAATATACATTCCCATTCGATTTCTGTGTCTGTGATGTGATAGATGGGACCAGCGGCCATATTAAGTGTACCTATTCTCCCCATCGTGGATTTAACAATGGTGGAAACTCCCTCCAGCCAATGCTTGCACCAATTCAATGATTTAAAAAAATAATTATAATTGTCATTCTGGTGGTAAAGATGGCTGTGAGATAGGGGTGCAACTTCTATCACAGATTACTTGGTGAAAGTACTGTCCTGGGCTGACTCCCAAAGGGCGCCCTATTCCCTGCATAGTGCACTACGTTTGACCAGCGCGAGTAGTGCACTATGTAGGGAATAGGGTGCCAATTGAGACTTAGCCACAGCCTCTACTCATGGGTCTGTTGGGGACGACTCACCTCTGGGGTCATTGACTTTCCCTAGTGTCCCCTAAGGTGAACTACCATAATTTACTGTTAACTCATTCAGTTCTGAGGAAGAGCAGCCCCCCAGGGATTCCTGCCATGAGGACCTAATGGATAACTTAGTGTCTGAGAACATGTTTTAACCCTCCCTGGAGGTCATTTACACAGACACACACGCAGAGCCATGCACGCAAGCGCACACATGCATAGTCACGCACGCACGCAAGCGCACACACACTCACACATTGAAAAGCAGGCAGGCACCTACAGCTTTATTAACCACAGGCACGTTCTCCCGCCGCTCTAAATCAACTCACAGGGGAATTGAAGTTTGAGGCCGTGAGAGGGAGAGTGCGAAAATCATTGCTAAAATAATGATGATCAGCGCAAATCGCCTCTAACACATTAGACCTGGTGTGCGTGGGTGGGTGTGTGTGTGGGGGGACTCTGCGATTCGGAGATGGAGGAGAGGGGGGTGACTACTAGAGCGATTCGATGAGGCAGCAATATCTCTCTGCCCACGCCCCTCCGCCCCCCCTACACAGCCTGTGCCCCCCCTGGCCTTCTTAATTGGTTTTAGTGTGTGTCTTGGCACCGTTGGTGGCCGGTCTTAGTTTAATTAGTCTCGCTGATTACTCATCTACATCTCCCTGATGAAGTGACGCTGTGAGAGGGGGACCAAGAGGAGGGAGGAGAAGAGAGGAGTCTATTCCCCCTCAGTCAGGTAGCTCATCCCAGAAAAACAGAGAGGGAGACGAGCTGCTGAGGTCAGTGGTGATTTGCTCGCCTCGCCGGCCCGGGAGAGACACACACACACCACTGCATTGTAAAGCCAGGATTTGCCCGGAATACCAAGTAGAAAGACTACAGAGAGCGATAGAAGACCTGCCTGTTTGCCCGGGAGATGCTTTAGGATCACACCATAGCCAGGCTAAAAGACACAGCACCATGCTGACTCCTGGTGGTAGCTACAGAGGACTGCAACACTAACAGTTTCCAGTCTCCCCAGGGCTACAGCAACTGAGAGGGCTGTTTCAGACAAAACAGATGCTAGGATGCCGCCACCTGAGAGAAGAGACTACATCTGGTCCACTAGTAGAATAATCTCAATATGTCAAGGATTAGAGGTTTAAAATGGCCCCTATTTACTAGATATTGCGCTACTTTTGACCAGGGCCCACTTTGCTCAAGGCAACTCGCAGTAAAGCTGTGTTGACCCATCGTTATAGCTAGTAACCTTCTGTAACCCACGGCACCCCATCATAACACATGGCAACCCCACTTCTTCAGAACAGCTTTGTCAGCAAAAACTGCTCCGGTCTAGCTAAAGACCTGAGGGAGAAAATGTGAGGAGGAGTGGAGAGGGAGTTTCTCTGACCTTATCTCAGCAGGAAAAGGCCCAGTCTAGCTAAAGAGCTGAGGGAGAAGCTGAGAGGAAGTTTATCTGACCTTCTCCTCTCTCTCTCTCAACATACAGGGAAAGGAAGTGCAGACTGTTGTTAGCTGGCTGGTTAATTAGTGATGAGCTTTGTGGAGTTTGGGCCTGTCTGCACATCTCTGCCTGCTTGTTCTGTGGTGACATCTGGACTAGTTTTAACCCCTTCTATCTCCCTTACTCGTCCTTTCTCTCAAATCAACCCCTGTTCTCACTATGCAGTTCTGTAGATATGAAAAGATAAGAAGATTGAAGTTTTAGGTCCACTTTGCAATCCCTGATACAGTAGCGAGGCAGAAATGTACCCTGTTTTGCCTACACCAATCATTGCCTTCAGGGCCCTTATTCATAAAGCGTATCAGCTTAAATGGGTGCTGACCTAGGATCAGAAAGGGAAATAGTCCTATACCAGCACCCTGAGACACTATGAATACAGGCCCAGAGCCACGAAACGGCCTAGGCGTATAGGGAATAGGAGGTAGTAGTAGTTTATTCGGGATTGGACATTTGTATCTTGTTTATGTCTAGGTACCAGTCTGAGGGCATGTGTACTGACCTGAGGAAGTTCATTGACGGACCCAGCCACTACCTCACTCTGCCTCCGGAGCTCAAGACTGCCATCGAGGCCATCATCTACATCGCTGAGCAGCTACAGGCTGAGAAGGACTTTGCTGCTGTGAGTGCTGTGTGGGGGACCTGCCTGGGTTGAGCGTTCTCATTTGAAGTCTTTAGTTTCCCTTACAATTTCTCCAGCTTCTGGAAAAATATTGAAGATCTATATAGGGTCTGGGCATGGGCTGAGTGGATGGAGAGGGGTCTAAGAGGAAAGGGAAAGTCTAGATGTCTATAGCTTCTAGCCTGTACATTTCCCCATAGCCCCGTCTATTTCTCTTCCTTCACTCGTATCTATTTATTCCTGTTTCTCTCCCTCCCCCTCCAGCTGAAGGAGGACTGGCAGTATGTGGCCATGGTAGTGGATCGCATGTTCCTGTGGATCTTTGTGGTCTTCACTACTGTGGGAACCCTGGGCATCTTCGCCGACGCCAGCTTCAACCACACCCCCAGCGACCCCTTTAAGTACCCCTAACGTGGGACACACACTCCACGTATGCATGAACACACACACACACAAGATCCCGAACTTTACCTCACTGAAACCCCAGAAGCCATGACAGTTGCCCCAGCCTCCAAAACAGACATTCATAGCGAGATCCTCTACATGCCTTGGACATAGCTACTCTATACTGTACATGGAAGGGTTTCTTTTTCTATATCTGCTGTGCTGAAGTGTGACATTGCTGTAGTTCTGGGGCAGTAGGAATCAAGCATCTCAGAGTAGGAGTGCTGATCTAGGATCAGCCCACAGTCGATGGAATCTTATTCATTGTTCTAAAAGGATAAACTGATCCTAGATCAGCACTTCTATTGTGAGATGCTTTCTGAATAGGGGCCCTGGTTTTACAAAAATATATTTATTGATTGCTATATGTTTGTTGGGAGGATAAAGACAGTGAAAACCAGATACTATAAAATACCAAGTGTATACATTTAATTTACCAGAGTGAGAATGTGTGTTTGGCATGTACCTCTGGTCATCTGTTGTGTATTTTAGTGTGTGTGAAGTTTATTCTTGTATTCAGGAGTAGAATAGCACACACACATGTATATGTGGATATGTATGTATATATGTATGTACAGTGGGGCAAAAAAGTATTTAGTCAGCCACCAATTGTGCAAGTTCTCCCACTTAAAAAGATGAGAGGCCTGTAATTTTCATCATAGGTAGACTTCAACTATGACAGACAAAATTAGAAAAAAATCCAGAAAATCACATTGTAGCATTTTGAATGAATTTATTTGCAAATTATGGTGGAAAATAAGTATTTGGTCAATAACAAAAGTTTATCTCAATACTTTGTTATATACCCTTTGTTGGCAATGACAGAGGTCAAATGTTTTCTGTAAGTCTTCACAAGATTTTCACACACTGTTGCTGGTATTTTGGCCCATTCCTCCATGCAGATCTCCTCTAGAGCGGTGATGTTTTGGGGCTGTTGCTGGGCAACACGGACTTTCAACTCCCTCCAAAGATTTTCTATGGGGTTGAGATCTGGAGATCTAGGCCACTCCAGGACCTTGAAATGCTTCTTACGTAGCCACTCCTTTGTCTCCCGGGCGGTGTGTTTGGGATCATTGTCATGCTGAAAGACCCAGCCACGTTTCAACTTCAATGCCCATGCTGATGGAAGGAGGTTTTCACTCAAAATCTCACGATTCATGGCCCCTTTCATTCTTTCCTTTACACCGATCAGTCGTCCTGGTCCCTTTGCAGGAAAACAGCCCCAAAGCATGATGTTTCCACCCCCATGCTTCACAGTAGGTATGGTGTTCTATGGATGCAACTCAGCATTCTTTGTCCTCCAAACACGACGAGTTGAGTTTTTACAAAAAGTTTTATTTTGGTTTCATCTGACCATATGACATTCTCCCAATCTTCTTCTGGATCATCCAAATGCTCTCTAGCAAACTTCAGACGGGCCTGGACATGTACTGGCTTAAGCAGGGGGACACGTCTGGCACTGCAGGATTTGAGTCCCTAGCGGCGTAGTGTGTTACTGATAGTAGGCTTTGTTACTTTGGTCCCAGCTCTCTGCAAGTCATTCACTAGGTACCCCTGTGTGGTTCTGGGATTTTTGCTCACCGTTCTTGTGATCATTTTGACCCCACGGGGTGAGATCTTGCGTGGAGCCCCATATCGAGGGAGATTATCAGTGGTCTTGTATGTCTTCCATTTCCTAATAATTTCTCCCACAGTTGATTTCTTCAAACCAAGCTGCTTACCTATTGCAGTTTCAGTCTTCCCAGCCTGGTGCAGGTCTACAATTTTGTTTCTGGTGTCCTTTGACAGCTCTTTGGTCTTGGCCATAGTGGAGTTTGGAGTGTGACTGTTTGAGGTTGTGGACAGGTGTCTTTTACACTGATAACCAGTTCAAACAGGTGCCATTAATACAGGTAACGAGTGGAGGACAGAGGAGCCTCTTAAAGAAGAAGTTACAGGTCTGTGAGAGCCAGAAATCTTGCTTGTTTGTAGGTGACCAAATACTTATTTTCCACCTTTATTTGCAAATAAATTCATAAAAAATCCTACAATGTGATTTTCTGGAATTTATTTTGTCTGTCATAGTTGAAGTGTTCCTATGATGAAAATTACAGGCCTCATCTTTTTAAGTGGGAGAACTTGCACAATTGGTGGCTGACTAAATACTTGTTTTGCCCCACTGTATGTATTACAGTAATGGGAATTCCACAGGCGGTTGGTGTGTGTGTGTGTGTGTATATATATACACACACACACACACACCAACCGCCTGTGGAATTCCCATTACTGTAGAAATCTGTACCACCTTTCTCTCCCATACACACACACACACCTGTCTGTTAAGCTTGTCGTGCTTTTGTTTAGTTTTTTAAAAATAAAGCTCTGAGATGAGTCAAATCAAAGGCTCCATCTGTTGTCAAAATGCGATCCCTGCGCATAATAATGGAGAATGCACACACGCACACACAGAGTGGGAGGCCTCGTCAACAAACTGTTTGACTTGACCTGAAAAAACTCTGGGCCCTAGTTTTCCTCTATGAAAACACCCATAGGCTACAACAAGACACAGTTTTCCTGTAGGATTGTCATGAATGAAAACTCCTGTCGCTATGTTTTTCCGATTTACACATGCATTTAGCCCTTGAGGCTGCTTTCTAGCCTGATTACCTCTGTTGATGGTGATGTTTGAGTGTGTTGACCAGGTGTTGAATACTGCTGTGGTGTTTTATGGTCTGTTTGTGTGTGTGCTGGAGTTCCCCCAGGGTTTCTAATGATCTGCATATCACACACTGGGCAGAGTTGAGAACACCTGCCATTCCATCAAAGGACAGTAGAAGAGAGAGAGAATCTGAGTCTGGGGGGGTAGTAGAGTGAGAGCAACGGATAGTCTAACTAGCCAGAGAGACAGACACATTAGGGGGTAGCATGCAATGAGGGTTCCACCAAAAGCATGGTGCGACCTGATGTGTGGCGTCTCCAGTATACCCTCCTCCTTCCTACGGGGGGGGGGGGGGGGGTGATCATCTGAACCTCTTCCACTTTGTTCTCCCCAAAAATATCCCCATTTGTCATGCCCCCCTCTCCCCACCCCGACCAAACCTCAACAACAGGTATCTGACTACGGTGGCTTCCATAGGCCAAAACCCATTCCTCCATCCTGTCAATCCCAGCACCGCCGGCCAATCAGGCGAGAGCTTCCCCAAGCGGACGACGCCCACCTATTAAGAGAGGAGAGACAGAGAGAGGGAGAAACGTTTTGCACGCACAAGCAGGTTGGTGTAGCTATACGGCGGTGTAGCGGCTGTGCTGGCCTGTTTCACACTCTGGACCTGGGTGTGTGTGTGGAGGCATGTGTTAGTTGGAGTGTGTGTGAGGGTTAATGAACGACAATGCCTTTGAATTTGACCTTGTGACCCAGTGGGGGTGTTGAAAAACAAACACCCCCCCCCCCCCCCCCCCCATGCTAGCTGGTGACCTCTGGGCCATTAGGTGCCTACAGTGGTGGTGTAGTGTCCTCTGGGCCATTAGGTGCCTACAGTGCTGGTGTAGTGACCTCTGGGCAATTAGGTGCCTATAGTGCTGGTGTAGTGTCATAGAGGATAGACAATCTTTCTTTGGGGAGGAAAACCAGGCAGGACGGGTATGGATGGATCAGGGATTTTATGATTTCCTCTAAAGAGAGAGGGGGGAGAAGAGAAGGGAGAGAGGGAAAGGGAGCAGGAGAAAGGGGGAGACAGAGGTAAATGGGGTGAAGGAGAGAGGCGGCCAGACGTGACTGTGATAGTCACTAGGATTAGAGGACAAGAAACCAGGAAGCTAACGACCTGTTGGGGGGGGGGGGGGGGGTAGAGTGATGGTTTGCTGGTAAATTAAATAACGTTGATCGAATCAAAACTGTAAATCAGAAGTCCTTACCCAAATCTCCCCCCTCCCAGGTGCAGCTTCACCAGAAGATCTTCCATAACTACAACCTGAAGGCCCAGCCAGCCAAACACTGGGAGCAGAAAGTCTAGGTCAGAGTGAGGTTATCCTTCTCCCAGCTTGTCAGTCTGGTACAACACAACACATACGCTGAGTACACAAAACATTAAGAACACCTGCTCTGACCAGATTAATCCAGGTGAAAGCTATGATCCCTTATTGATGTCACTTGTTGAATCCACTTCAATCAGTGTAGATTAAGGGGAGGAGACAGGATAAAGAAGGATTCTTAAGCCTTGAGACATGGATTGTGTATGTGTGCCATTCAGAGTGGGGGGGGTCAACTCAATATTAGGAATGTGTTCCTAATGTTTGGTATACTCATTGTATAAACATACACACTTGCGCATGCATATATAAACACAGCCACGGCCTCCTTCCCTTGGCTTTCCCAGCCAGCCCTGTCTCAGCGACATCGAGCCTCCAATCATGCATGGCTAATTAAGCTTTCCTAGGACAGGATTGAGTATAGCAGGCTGCCATGTACAAGAAGATTCACCCCCAACCCCAGTCTAAAGTCTATCTCTCTGGGCAGTATGAGAAGAACGAGGCGATGACAACCAACGATGTCCATGAATATGGTGAGCGTCAAACATTTATCCTCATCTCTCCTCTAAGCTTCGCTCTCTTCTCGTCTCTTTTCAAAATGAAATTATTTATTTCTGGATCTCTCTCGTGTGTAGCCTCGCTCTTCTCGCTTTTCGCCTGGCTTTTTTTTCCTTGGTCTGCAGCGCAAATTGTTATTGGAGAAGGTATGTGTGTGTGTGACAGTGCAGTGTCTTTGTAAATGAGACCGCCACAGCAGCGTTAGAAATGACAGCAACATCAGAGAACTGTAATAATAATTTCATCTCTGTTCCCATTCTGTCGTTTCTCTATTATCTCCTCCTTGTTTCGTGACTTAATCTCTCTCTCCCCCCTCCCTCTTTCTCTAGGCGTGGACAGACTACAGACTACAGGCTATCATGGAATCCAGAAGATTAGAATAATATAGAAGTCCTCACGATTCCTCCCGACAAGGTGTGGCAGACTCCTGTCCTGCTCCGAAATAGAATAGCATAGAACACGACCAAGAGTTCAGAATAGCATAGAACGCCATCCCTGTTCCATGACCGTCAGTTTTTTCTGACTATGTGACACTGAACTGGAAAAACTCTGCACTCCTTAGATGTCCCTAAAACTGGGGCCTTGCGGAACCGGAGGAAATCACGGAGGTAACCGCCCCTGTCCCGTTCAAATCACGTTCTGCTCATGTGTTTCTGTACAGCTACCTCAACCCTCCCTTCTCATTTCTTGAAATGTCAATCGTGAATGATCATTTCGCAGGTTAGCGTTTTTCGTCATGACTCTTGTTCTGGAAGCAGCTCGGCAGTGGTCACTAGCTGGCACAGTCATAAAATCCGATTTGAACCCTAACCTTAATCACACTGCTAACCCTAATGCCTAACACTAACCTTAAATGAAGACAAAAAAGCTTCTTTTTTTTATGCATTTTTACAATATAGCCTATTAGCCCATCTAGAGGAAATCTCTTAGTTCTGCCTCAAGGACAAGACTCATTCCCATAAACGTCAGCCTACAACAATTCTTCAAGTTTTACCGGGGAAAATGTCCGTGCAGCATCTGCATGCCAACCATTTGATTTCAATCAGTTTCATGGGGTCATGCGTTTAGATGTTCTTGAGTTATGTAGGCTAAAGTGTTGTTTCGAAGTAGCCTACCGTGTTTTGATTGAATAAAAGCACATATTTTGCCTAGTGGTGCGGGGCCATATGGTTTTGGCCCGCATGAGAGAGAGATGCGATCATTCGCACAATAATTCTAAAAAGTTTTTGTCTTACAGTAACATTATACTATGCTACTATATCCGGTTCTGTTAGTTCCAACAAGCACCATTCGTCAGAGTAGCTTGTTCTCTGAGCATCTGAAGTAGAACAAAGACTGTGTGTAAAGTAGAGAATCATGCACATGTGCAGAAGCTTTGGACCTTTAGCTGTTGGGGAAGAGGGTTCCAGAGTAGATGGATCTACAGCCACTCAGTACAATTTAAATGATCTACAACTTCCGTTTAAGAACCCAACCAATTTTACTTCACGTTGAAGAGCTTTTTGAGTGAACTGTTTCCATTGCAAAACATTTTGCAACAGAATCCAACTAATGAATACACCCCTGGTTTTCTGTTATACCTGATAGTTACACCCCGCTGGTGTCCCAGGTCTAAATCAGTCCTTGTTTAGAGGGGAAGAATGAAAATCAGCAGTGGAACTACACTGGCTTCGATGTCCAGATTTTAATTGATATTATACAGTTGAAGTCGGAAGTTTACATACACCTTAGTCAAATATATTTAACTCAGTTTTTCACAATTCCTGACATTTAATCCTAGTAAAAATACCCTGTCTTAGGTCAGTTAGGATCGCCACTTTATTTTAAGAATGTGAAATGTCAGAATAATAGTAGAGAATGATTTCAGCTTTCATTTCTTTCATCACATTACCAGTGGGTCAAAATATTACATACACTCAATTAGTATTTGGTAGCATTGCCTTTAAAATGGTTTAACTTGGGTCAAACGTTTCGGGTAGCCTTCCACAAGCTTCCCACAATAAGTTGGGTGAATTTTGGCCCATTCCTCCTGACAGAGCTGGTGTAACAGTCAGGTTTGTAGGCCTCGTTGCTTGAACACGCTATAATTTCTATAGGATTGAGGTCAGGGCTTTGTGATGCCACTCCAATACCTTGATTATGTCAATTAGCCTATCAGAAGCTTCTAAAGCCATGACATAATTTTCTGGAATTTTCCAAGCTGTTTAAAGGCACAGTCAATAGAGTGTATGTAAACTTCTGACCCACTGGAATTGTGACACAGTGAATTAAACAATTGTTGGAAAAATGACAAAGTTGATGTCCTAACCGACTTGCCAAAACTCTAGTTTGTTAACACGAAATTTGTGGAGTGGTTGAAAAACAAGTTTTAATGACTCCAAGCTAAGTGTATGACTTCAACTGTATATTAGCATGTACGTGACATCAGTCAAAACACCTCAAAACAGGACACTAAAGAACAAGATAAAACTTTCTGAAACGAGACACTTATGATTCCCCACACGGCAGTTTGTCATTGTCGCTATCTTTCCATCCAGAATCACCACACCACACGGACTTCTGCCCCACTGAAGCGCGCACATCGTTTTCGTGACGTTCTCAGCTAACCCATCTATGACTCATTAGGATATTCCCCGTTTTCCATTACTAGCATGTGTAGTCTTAACTTTTGTCAATTTGGTTTGGGCAGTGTGACACACACAGGTAGTATAGTTGGCAGCAAAAGAGCTGCTACCACATTTGATAACAACGTTGATTTATAATTGTGTAGGACAGTGTATGCCTACACTAGGGGCTCAATTCACTCTGTCGTACAGTAGCTGTCTTTTCTCATGGTCAGTTAAAATCACAATGATTTTACAAGCCAGAATAACGTACCAGTCTAGTCTCCCCTCGTTGGTTGATTTAGAATGTAGCCTACACCACCAGGATTGGCCAGTTCAGGTGACGGTTAGACACTTGGCAACAGGCACAGTCTAGATGACAAGGCCATAAAAATGAATTCCACATACATTAAGCTGTATTTGTGAACAAAGTCAACTTGAGTAATTTGACGTAAGAAATCCCAACCAAATTACTCCTGAGTTAGCAGTGAATACCCCCGTAGACAGCACCCCCACCACATCTTCACGTGGCTATAGGATAGTCCATCTTATTCCCACGCATTAGGCTTAATCTCTATTGAAAGATTGAAAGTTGATGTAGCATAGCGTTAGCTGTCATGTACCATTTAATTTGCATAACATTTCAGGTGTAGTCAGTGCGAGTCAGTGTACATCGCAAAACAAGAACAAAAAAAAATGCATACCATTGTTCTAAAAAAGAATATTTAAAAAAAAAGACATCAGTACTCTAGTTTTTCTGAAGCATATTGAAAAACCATGTGTTGTGTGTACCTACCTACTGTTGCACAGAAACACAACCCTGGACCTACCTACTGTTGCACAGAAACACAACCCTGGACCTACCTACTGTTGCACAGAAACACAACCCTGGACCTACCTACTGTTGCACAGAAACACAACCCTGGACCTACCTACTGTTGCACAGAAACACAACCCTGGACCTACCTACTGTTGCACAGAAACACAACCCTGGACCTACCTACTGTTGCACAAGAACCTAACCCTGGACCTACCTACTGTTGCACAGAAACACAACCCTGGACCTACCTACTGTTGCACAGAAACATGAAACGTGTGTAGTGAGTGTCAGAGTTTATTGATCAAACATGGAAGCGTAAAAAGTAGGCTACATAAACTGTTGCACATCCTTTTTATGCCCATGTCATAGCGTGTGTGGTAATAATGAGGTAGCCTAAACTAAGGGCTATGTCAAGGGCAAGAACTATTGGCAATCAGAGGCTAGGCCTGGTAACTAGGTTGTCTAACAGCATAATTGCTTTCTTATCTCCCATGAGTCACGTCCGCTTGTCATTTGTCCTGATTCAGACATGTAGGAGTGGGTTTCTGTCCCTGCCTGACAGGCTGAACACAGCCTTGGGATGTTTCTCAGAGTCTGTAACATCTCTACTTAAGTGCCAGTAAACCTGCCACTGGCAGATGTCATCAGGGAGATCGCTGTACGGCCCCAGCCAATCGCTCTTGAGCCAGAACACCACACGCTCCCATGAAGGTGTGCAGACGCATGGTTCTGTCCATGTGTAGACACATGGACAGGACCAGGCAGCCCAGGCCAACATTTAACAGAAATATTAACAGATATTGGCTGGTGATGTCCTCGCGGCAGCTCCCGTCCTCTTCCCAGAACTCAATGATGGCCAGCATGCTGAAGCTTTTGCCTTTAAGACTGAGCCCAGCCCCAGACGTGATATAATGGGTCTGTACGTTCAGATCGATGTCACCAGAAGAATCTGTTGAAGAGAGAGTGGGAAAAGTAAGCAGTACGCTACAAAGAGCTTCTAACAAGCAGGCAATGTTTTTTTCTAGTGTTGTCAGCATTGCCTGGGCTCTTGTGACACGTATACAGAAACATGACCTTAGGGAAGTCAAAAATAAGACACTTCAACTCTCCCTCTCAATGGGTGTAGTATCCCTTAGTTTGGATTCCATTCTCATACATTTCACTAGTGACAGGCTGAAGCTGGTCAAAGGCTAACATTTCCGGGTATAGCAATCCAATTACTATATTTTCAGCTATAAAGAAAAAAAAAAAAAAGTTAGTTCTAGTGTAGGAGGAAATGCATGCTTTCTGAGACGATGCAATTGCCTGACACAGATATTTTCCACATACAGTAACTGGAATCGTCAATGATGAAAAGCGTCAAAAACGGCCATGCTGATCTCACGGACTGCTAGTTCTTGCATCCAGACCTCCAGCGATGAATTTGATTATGATTTGGATTCCTTCAGCCCCATCCCTCAGCTTAATTGCAAACCAAGTGACTGGGCTGCCTTTTGACTTTATTTCAAATGTAAGAGTTGTTTCACAGCAACATGAAAAAGCTATTGATCCCTGTAAGACTGGGATCCTCTGAACACTTCACATTTAGGCTCTACCTCTCAATTGTTGTGGGTAATCCTGGTGTAGGCAGTATTTTCAGGTGAACCAAAAGAAGAGCAGCTGTTCATCAATAAAAAAAAAACACATCTGGTAAAGTACAAGAAGTCAGGCAGAACACCTTCAGTGCAGAGGCAAAGAAAAAGTCTAACGGGTCTCTTGGAGACGGGCCCTTTATATTCCAATCAGACAAATGTTTTCTAAACATCCGCCCTAGATGCTTGTATTAAGGATACAAATCACAGTGTTCATAATGTCATCAATACAATGCTAAGTAACCAGTGTGTCCTTGTACCTTCAGTAGTTCTGGTATCAAACGATATAGGAACAATCAAATTCCACTGGGCCACCGGGATGGAGCTAGCATGCCATGATTATTTTACTTAAACCATGCTGTTCTTTTTTAGTCTACTCAAACAGACCCCATTTCAAAGGAAACAAGCACTCATTAACATCGGGTGTCACTAATTAGTGGACATGACCAACACACCTTAACACACTTAACTTGGTAGAGGATAGAGAGAGTTTTGTTGATGCTGAGAACAGAATGTATATATTTTTAAGTAACAATTCTTAGGACGTTCTCTTGAACATTCTTAAAGTTTTCTTGTGTTTTTTATGGATCGGTTTTCTTCATTTACTTAGAGCAGAATTTAGAGCTTATTGGTGTTAATGTGTACAATATACAGTGGGGCAAAAAAAGCATTTAGTCAGCCACCAATTGTGCAAGTTCTCCCACTTAAAAAGATGAGAGGCCTGTAATTTTCATCATAGGTACACTTCAACTATGACAGACAGAATTAGAAAAAAAATCCAGAAAATCACATTGTAGGATTTTTAATGAATTTATTTGCAAATTAAGGTGGAAAATAAGTATTTGGTCACCTACAAACAAGCAAGATTTCTGGCTCTCACAGACCTGTGACTTCTTCTTTAAGAGGCTCCTCTGTCCTCCACTCATTACCTGTATTAATGGCACCTGTTTGAACTTGTTATCAGTATAAAAGACACCTGTCCACAACCTCAAACAGTCACACTCCAAACTCCACTATGGCCAAGACCAAAGAGCTGTCAAAGGACACCAGAAACAAAATTGTAGACCTGCACCAGGCTGGGAAGACTGAAACTGCAATAGGTTGTGGCTGCTTTGCGTGATGTATTGTTGTCTCTACCTTCTTGCCCTTTGTGCTGTTGTCTGTCCCCAATAATGTTTGTACCATGTTTGTTCTGCTACCATGTTGTGCTGCTGCCATGCTGTGCTTTCATGTGTTGCTGCCATGCTATGTTGTCTTAGGTCTCTCTTTATGTTGTGTTGTCTCTCTTGTCGTGGTGTGTGTCAATGTGCTGGTCTACAGCGATGAGACCGTGACCTGGCTGCCTCCTGCTATCTACCACAGCAGCTGCCCTATAAACCATGACATCATAGCCAGACCTGGGTTCAAATACTATTTAAGATCTTTCATATCCTCCTTTTTTAATTTTTTTTTACCCATTTTTCTCTCCAATTTCGTGGTATCCAATTGGTTGTTACAGTCTTGTCTCGTCGCTGCAACTCCTGTACGGACTCGGAAGAGGCGAAGGTCGAGAGCCGTGTGTCCTCCGAAGTACAACCCAACCAAGCCGCACTGCTTCTTGACACAATGTCCACTTAACCCAGAAGCCAGCTGCACCAATGTGTCAGAGGAAACACCGTACACCTGGTGACTGTGTCAGCGTGCACTGCGCCCGGCCCGCCACAAGTTTGCATTAGCCTGTCTGGAGTGCCAGATGGATGGGGGGGTTCTGTAATAACTCCTCCTTGCCTGTAGGTGGCGTACTTCCCATTTGACTGGCAGAGCTGCATTGTGGTGTTTTGCTCCTATACCTATAACTCATGGTGGGTCTCCAATATGCCCTGGATGAGAATGAAGAGAAGAGGAGATACAGGACATAGATGAGAATGCCTTAATTGGTTAGTGTCTTCTCTAATCTCGCCAGGCTTCTCTTTTCGTATCTCCTACTTTTCCTCTTCTAGCACCACAATGCCCTTTTTTACGCCCCTGTTCCCTGTCACCTCCTCCTTCCTCTCTAACTCCACACTCTCCCCTCATCATCGTGCCCTACATCCTCAACATGGTCCTGGGCATCTTTGTCTTCTATCTACCACCTGACGCATGTCCGTCCCATGCAGGCACACCATGCCAAACATGCACATTGTCTCATTGGCATGCGTAACTTCCATAGAGATGGATGCAGGGCACACTTGCCACAAAGCATGCTTTAGCATGGGCAGCACAAAGACATGACATGTACCCTCTTTCCATCTCTATGATAACTTGAGATGGGTAGTTTGCCATTGTTTATTACAAAGCAAGGAAGTATCATTAAGAATATATGTTGTGCTCCGGGGAAGATGTTTATCTAGTCTGTTTATTCTTTATTTATTTTTTAGAGCATGGGTCAAACTGGCGGCCTGTGGGCCAGATGTGGCCCGTGAACTGATTTAATGTGGCCCGTAGTTGTAAAATAAACGATTTGTCTTTAGCTGGTTCATAATGTTTATGCCCAGTCTTTATCACTTGCCAAACAACAGTAGATCAATAGTCACCATTTTTTAACCCTGTGTTTCCCTTTCTCTCTTAGCTGTGGAGATGACCCTGACCATCACTGCCCTCATCACTGGCACTGTGCCCATGCTTCTGCTGACTGACAAGGTCCCTGAGCTCCTTGTGTAACGCTTCTCCTCTTCGTCTGAGGAGGAGTAGGAAGGATCGGACCAATGCGCAGCGTGGTAAGTGCCCATGTTAATTTATTAACTGAACACACAAAACAAAATAACGAAGTGAATGGACGAAACGAAACAGTTCTGCAAGGTGACATACACTAAACAGGAAACAACCACCCACAAACAAGAGTGGGAAAACAGGCTACCTAAGTATAGTTCTCAATCAGAGACAACGATTGACAGCTGCCTCTGATTGGGAACCATACCAGGCCAAACACATAGAAATAGAAACACAAGAACAAAACATAGAATGCTCACGCCCTGACCAACCTAAAATGGAAACATACAAAAGGAACTAAGGTCAGGACGTGACACCCTGGCTTCACCATGATCGTGGTCACCTTCTCAGTCATCCTCAGTGTGGTGGTCCTCAACCTGCACCCCTGGTCCCCCTCCACACACAAGGTGAGCTGTAGCCTACATGTCGGCGCTATGGAGTCTACATGAGATTTAGACTCTAGGATTCTGCTTTTTCTTTCTTCTGCTTCTTCTGCTTCTGCTTAGGTTCAGGGTACTGGAACAAGTGACCTGTGTTCAATGAGTGTGTACATAGGACAACAGTCTAATGCCGAGTGTGCATTGCACAATGTTCAAAATCCTAATTGCTTAGCCTCTCACATTAGACGACCAACTTTTCTGTAGTTGTTTCTAGCCAACGTAGTGGTGCCCACACGATGGTCACACTACAAGATTCTTCACTAGGTTGTGAGAATTCCCGATACCATGCTGTCTCGCGAAAACAAATATGTAATGATGTGATTAGAATGTTAACGTAGCTAGAATGAGCTGTGCCTCAAAGTGGGCTCATAATTATTTTCAGTCAGAAATTCACTCTTGCCATACAGAGTTGAAATGTCTAGCCATCATTTTGAATTGAATAACATTGGTGCTGAACTTTGGCTCTGGTCAAAGCCAAGTACAAATGCATACTAATTTAGTTGTAATCATCGCTCCTGCTCGAGAGTCTACACATCCTGGGTGACGCGAAACAACGTCATCTCACTGGCTTCTTCTCTGGCGAGATCTCATTGGCTATTGCCGATAACTGTTATCAAAACTTGATGTTGCACACTACAAGAGCATAGCAGACTTTGTGCTGTTAAAATCAAACGTTTATTAATTTTTTTTCTCCCCAATTTCGTGATATCGAATTGGTACTTACAGACTTGTCCCATCGCTGCAACTTAGGTCAAGAGCCATACGTCCTCTGAAACACGACTGCTTCTTGACACACTGCTCGCTTAACCTGGAAGCCAGCCGCACCAATATGTTTCGGATCTAACACCGTGCAACTGGCGACCGAAGTCAGCTTGCAGGCACCCTGCCTGCCACAAGGAGATGCTAGAGCGCGATGAGACAAGGACAACCTGACCGGCCAAATCCTCCCTAACCCGAACGACGCTGGGCCAATTGTGAGCCGCCTCATGGGTCTCCCGGTCACGTCCGGCTCTAACAGAACACGGGATCAAACCTGGGTCAGTAGTGATGCAATGCAGTGCCTTAGATCGCTACTCCACTCGGGAAGCATGAAATCAAACATGTTTGAAAATGTCAGGATGTCTGGGACTGCTCAAAGATGGGATCGGTGGCCCTCAGATTGCGTCTCGCTCACATTAAACAAGCGCCTGTGTGTGTGTGTGACAGTGAGGGGGGGGAGAGAGAGAGAGAGAGAGAGAGAGAGAGAGATCTTTCCACCTCAGGGCCCAGCTATGCTCCGTTCTGCCTACTGCGTGACAGCAGCATTCCAGGGCTTCTATTCATTACCACAGACAGATGGAGCCTGCCTCGCTCTGTCACTCACTCTTTCTCACACACACACACTCACACAGTCACATAAACAGAGACAGATATAGTTTACAAACTCACAGACACCCACACTTAGAGAGTAAACAAATAGAGGCACACATACTCATGAACTCATACATATCACACCCTCTCACACAGACGCACAGACAGAACAGAGACACACCAGTAGATCACAGCTACTTTATTTTACCCTTTTTCTCCAGTGCCAGCCTTGCTATTACAGTTAGGTCCACTGTGTGCCCGTTCTTGGCAGTAGTATAATCTTCACTAGACCGATTGATGTCTCATCTCAGGGATACACAGCCCCCATAAAATATGAGTCTGGCATTGTAGTTCTATTCCTCCTATCCCGATACCCTTTATAACACACACACACACACACTTAATCCCCCTTTCTTTACCGGAGCTGGTCTGGTTTCCTACTTCGCCGGTCTAAGGGGAGATATCCGGTGTCGCCCTGTGTCCCTGGTGACATCATGCTCCCCTCAGTGACACCCTAGCTCACACACACACTCCCTTAGCCTTTGTGTTGCCAGGAGGTTATGATGTCCACATGATGGTGGAGGTGGTGACTAATAGGTGGGCTCTGGTGCCAGTCTGGCCTCCCTAAAGAGGTGATAGCTGGTAGATACTGAATGGACCTGGGCCTGGCTAATGAACACACACATCTCTCGTCGGCTGTGTGACTATAAAATAGTGCCAAAGAAAGAACATAATTTGAAATATTTGTACATGTATCTCCATAAAACCAACTGTACATGTATGGTGAAATAAATATTCAATGAGCATCAATACTGATATATTGATAGTGATATATTGCTAATGATATAGGGATATAAATCACATTTATTTGTCACACACAGATGTGACAAATGCGAGTGTAGCGAAATGCTTGTGCTTCTAGTTCGGACAATGCAGTACTAACCAACGAGTAAACTAACCTAACAATTCCAAAACTACTACCTTATACACACAAGTGTAAAGGGATAAGAATATGTACATAAAGATATATGAATGAGTGATGGTACAGAACGGCATAGGCAAGATGCAGTAGATGGTATCGAGTACAGTATATACATATGAGATGAGTAATGTAGGGTATGTAAACAAAGTGGCATAGTTTAAAGTGGCTAGTGATACATGTATTACTTAAAGATGCAGTAGATGATAGAGTACAGTGTATATACATGTACATATGAGATGAATAATGTAGGGTATGTAAACCATATATTAAGTAGCATTGTTTTAAAGTGGCTAGTGATATATTTTACATCAATTTCCATCAATTCCCATTATTAAAGTGGCTGGAGTTGAGTCAGTGTGTTGGCAGCAGCCACTCAATGTTAGTGGTGGCTGTTTAACAGTCTGATGGCCTTGAGATCAAAGCTGGGACCGAGAGACTGAAAAACAGCTTCTATGCACCTGTACTGACCTCGCCTTCTGGATGATAGCAGGGTGAACAGGCAGTGGCTCGGGTGGTTGTTGTCCTTGATGATCTTTATGGCCTTCCTGTGACATCGGGTGGTGTAGGTGTCCTGGAGGGCAGGTAGTTTGCCCCCGGTGATGCGTTGTGCAGACCTCACTACCCTCTGGAGAGCCTTACGGTTGTGGGCGGAGCAGTTGCCGTACCAGGCGGTGATACAGCCCGACAGGATGCTCTCGATTGTGCATCTGTAGAAGTTTGAGTGTTTTTGGTGACAAGCCGAATTTCTTCAACTTCCTGAGGTTGAAGAGGCGCTGCTGCGCCTTCTTCACGATGCTGTCTGTGTGGGTGGACCAATTCAGTTTGTCTGTGATGTGTACGCCGAGGAACTTAAAACTTACTACCCTCTCCACTACTGTCCCATCGATGTGGATAGGGGGGTGCTCCCTCTGCTGTTTCCTGAAGTCCACAATCATCTCCTTAGTTTTGTTGACGTTGAGTGTGTATATATTGCTAATGATATAGTAATATTGTGATATATTGCTTGTGATATATTGATATAGTGATATATTGCTAATGACATAGTGATATATTGCTAATGATATATTGCTATATATTTTTCACCTTCATTTAACAAGGTAGGCCAGTTGATAACAAGTTCTCATTTAGAACCTCGACCTGGCCAAAATAAAGCAGTGCGACAAAAACAACAACAACAGAGTTACACATGGAATAAACAAATGTACAGTCAATAACACAATAGAAAAATCTATATACAGTGTGTGCTAATGAAGTATGGAGTTAAGGCAATAAATAGGCCATAGTGGCAAAGTAACTACAATATAGCAATTTACACTGGAGTATGTGCAGATGAGGATGTGCAAGTAGAAATACTGGTGTGCAAAAGAGCAGAACAAAAACAAAAAAACATATGGGGATGAGGTAGGTAGTTGGTTGGATGGATGGGCTATTTAAAGATGTGCTGTGTACAGCTGCAGCGATCGGTAAACTGCTCTGATAGCTGATGCTTAAAGTTAGTGAGGGAGATATAAGTCTCCAACTTCAGTGATTTTTGCAATAAATAGCTAGTAGCTAACTCCTGATGGAGGTTCCAGTTATAAGGTATAAAAAATAGCAGATCCATAACACATTGGATGAGGCGGGTTGCAGGAAGGTATATTTAATTTGAAAATGGAAAAAAAGAGATTGCAATGTATACAAAAAAACAGAATATTTACACAGACAAAAACAAACATGTCTTACTGCTACGCCATCTTGGATTGAATATATCAATATTGCTAATGATGTAGTGATATATTGCTAATGATATAGTGATATATTGCTAATGATACATTGCTAATGATATGGTGATATATTGCTATTGTTATATTGATATAGTGAAATATTGCTAATGATTTAGTGATATATTGCATTTGATATAGTATTATGGTGATATATTGCTAATGATATAGTGAAATATTGATATAGTGAAATATTGCTAATGATTTAGTGATATATTGCTATTGTTATATTGATATATTGATGTAGTGATAGATTGATATTGATATAGTGATAGATTGATATATTGATAAAGTGACAGATTGATATAGTGGTTGCTATTGATATAGTGATAGATTGATATAGTTATATATTGATAGACAACCCTGTTACTGTACCTGGGTGCTACAGGCATATTGAGGGGACAGAGAACAGGGGTGCGTGGCAGGCACCTGTCAACACCACGTTTGTGGAGCAGGTTGAACCAACATAGTTGTGCTACTACCACAGTGAGGCAGGTCTGTAGAGTGCTACAGTATTATGGCTGTGTGTGTGTGAGGTGAGCTACAGTATATTGGGAATATATTATATTACTTCTGCTGTGTTGATGCCTGGGCCAGAGTGTTGGGCCCGGATGTGTGAAGGGTCCAGAAACAAACGTTCTTGACAGAGAGATGGTCTATGTTTCCAGTTCAATCACACAATTTCTCACATCAAATCAAAAATAAAATCTACGTTTATTGGTTGCATACACAGATTTGCAGATGTTATCGCAGGTGCAGCAGGATCCTTGTGTTTCTGTCTCCAACAGTTCAGTAATAATACCTAGCAATACAAGACAAATATCCAAAAAGTTAAAACAAAGACCTTTTGAAATATCAGAATGATCCATATCAGAGTTCGGGATATAAATATCCAGTATTTGCACAGTTGAAGTCGGAAGTTTGCATACACCTTAGCCAAATACATTTAAACTCAGTTTTTCACAATTCCTGACATTTACCCCTAGTAAAAATGCCATGTCTTAGGTCAGTTAGGATCACTACTTTATTTTAAGAATGTGAAATGTCAGAGTAATAGCAGAGAGAATGATTTATTTCAGGTTGTATTTCTTTCATCACATTCCCAGTGGGTCAGAAGTTTACATACACTCAATTAGTATTTGGTAGCATTGCCTTTAAATGGTTTAACTTGGGTCAAATGTTTCAGGTAGGCCCATTCCTCCCGACAGAGCTGGTGTAACTGAGTCAGGTTTGTAGGCCTCCTTGCTTAGCGTTAGGGTTAGGAGTTAGGTTAAAGGGTTAAGTTTAGGGTTAGACAAAGGTTTAGCTAACATGTTAAGTAGTTGCAAAGTTGCTAATTTGCTAAAATAGTATAGTTGTCTGTGATACGATTCAAATGCGCAACCTTTGGGTTGCTAGAGCTTGCATTATACGCCCACCCATCTACCCCGACCAACTACCCTACTTTCGTTTTTGCCTTTAAGTAACCTTCTGTCTTATGTAACCATACCAAATATTACATATCAAACTAATTTGAGTGTCCCGGATTTACATTTACCAGGCTGAGTAGTTTCATATGATCTATCAAATTAATGTCACATTCATTGGCTGTTCTCTATGTGAATGGGTGGATTTTCTGGTGTGGTTTTTACACTTTGCGGCTATTGGACAATGCAATGTAGAGTTTAAATAAAATACTGATCACATAAATGCCATATGAGTACATAATAGTCAACTTAGATGCATAGTAGTTCCCCACGTTACACACAGTGATGGTCAGTGCCTTTGTTGAGCTCTCACATAAAGATATATCGTAGTGTTCGAGATGGATTCTCTGACAACACTACTGCTATGGAACAGCTGTGTGCGGCAGGAATACCTATAGGGGTCAGAAGTCATACCAACACCACAATACGTTGCTCCATGGCTGTCCCAATGTTTCCTCTGTGTCAGGAGTGTGTCACTCCAGCCCGGGGATGGGTCGGGGGGGGGGGGGGCCTAAATACATAATACTTGTGTGTGTGCATTTGTTTGTTTGTGTGTGTGTGCATTTGTTTGTTTGTGTGTGTGTTCATATGCTGTTGCTCTCTCTCTCTCCTCCTTTCCATACACCCCTCCCTCCCCCCCCCCCTCTCAGGAGTGAGAGTACAGTGCAGCTCCAGGGGTTCTTTGACAGTGACAACTACTGTCTGATCCTCCCCCCGGACCTCAAGTCAGCCATAGCTGCCGTCACATACATGGCTGAGCAGCTGAAGAAGCAGGATGGCACCGCCTCGATTGGCACCACACACACACACACACAACCTCCCTTCTCATCACATTCATCTCCAGTCCCATAGCACAGTCAGTGTTCCTAGCATGCTCTAGTGATGTCCATGTGTCACTGCAGACATACTGTACTTACATTCTTCAATACTTACATTGCTGGCGTACAGTGCCTTCGGAAAGTATTCAGACCCCTTGACTTTTTATACATTTTGTTACGTTACAGCCTTATTCTAAAATGGATTAAATAAAACAATTTCCTCAGCAATCTACACACAATGCCCCATAATGACGACGCCGAAAGCAGAAAATGTATTAAAAATAAAAACAGAAATACCTTATTGACATAAGTATTCAGACCCTTTGCTGTGAGACTCTTGAAATTGAACTCAGGTGAATCCTGTTTCCATTGATCATCCTTGAGATTTTTCTACAACTTGATTGGAGTTCACCTGTGGTGAATTCAATTGATTGGACATGATTTGGAAAGGCTCACACCTGTCTATATAATGTCCCATAGTTGACAGTGAATGTCAGAACAGAAACCAAGCAATGTGGTCAAAGGAATTGTTCATAGAGCTCCCAGACAGGATTGTGTCGAGGCACAGATCTGGGGAAGGGTACTAAAAACATTTCTGCAGCATTGAAGGTCCCCAAGAACACAGTGGCCACCACCATTCTTAAATGGAAGAAGTTTGGAACCACCAAGACTCTTCCTAGAGCTGGCCGCCCGGCCAAACTGAGCAATCGGGGGAGAAGGGCCTTCGTCAGGGAGGTAACCAATGACCCGATGGTCACTCTGACAGAGCTCCAGAGTTCCCCTGAGGAGATGGGAGAACAAGAGAAAAACAGGACAATGACCCTTAGCACACAGCCAAGTCAACGCAGGAGTGGCTTCGGGACAAGTCTCTAAATGTCCTGGATATGCCCATCCAGAGCCCGGACTTGAACCCCACTGAACATCTCTAGAGAGACCTGAAAATAGCTGTACAGCAACGCTACACATCCAACCTGACAGAGCATGAAAGGATCTGCTGAGAAAAATCGGAGAAACTTCTCAAATACAGGTGTGCCAAGCTTGTAGCGTCATACCCAAGAACACTCGAGGCTGTAATCACTGCCAAAGGTGCTTCAATAAAGTACTGAGTAAAGGGTCTGAATACTTATGTAAATGTGCTGTTTCAGTTTTTTTTTAAGTACATTTTTTTTTGCATTTCTAAAGATCAGCTTTTGCTTTGTCATTATGGGGTATTGTGTGTAGATTGATGAGGGGGGAAAAAAACAATTGAATCCATTTTAGAATAAGGTTGTACCCTACAAAAATGTGGAAAAAGTCTAGGGATCTGAATACTCTCCAAAGGCACTGTATGTCTCCGTCTCTTTGTGTGTGTGCCTGCGTGTGTTTGCCCTACAGGAGACAGGACTGGCAGTACATAGCCATCGTTGTGGACAGGCTGTTCCTGTGGCTGTTTGTCATCATCTCTACTCTGGGGACTCATGTTTATGTACGCCAGACTCAACTACACTCCAGATGAACCCTTCCCCCTGGGGCAGTAGTCCATTCACACACCCCAGTACAGCCACTCTGTTGCCCACACGGGATTACAATGAGTGTCAACTTGTTTTGTATGAATAGGGCCAGATGTATTCCCTGGTAAAACTCAGGGCCCTATGTATAATTGTCACTGTTGCATTGTTTGGGATGACACAGTACCATGTACTTTTATAGTCCCCTTCTTCAATTCTAATCTAATATACACGGTTTATAGATTAGCATCTATTTATATAGTGCAAATGTATTATTTATATAAGTTATGAATGTTATATATTTAATATATGGTTTGACCTCATGTGATATTTCAAGACTGAATCCATGTACCAACCATTGTCGAATAATTATTCTCCGTAGAGAGGTTAGCCTGGGTGCCAGTCTGCTTGGTGCCAGTCTGCTTGGTGCCAGTCTGCTGGATGCCAGTCTGTATCTGCTCTCTTGCTATCTCCTTATGGAATTGTTGTGCCATGTTTGGCTCGGCAATGACAGAAAGGGAGTCGGCAAGATCACAAACAGATCTGGGACCAGGCTATAGTAGAAGGGTATAGACTAGTTTCTCTAGTCTGAGTGTAAAGTTTCCATGCTTGTATTGGCAGATTGACTCAATGGTTGGCCGCATTATTAAACTCAACATCCTCTTATACCAAGCTATACTAATGACCCATTCAAACAGTCTGCATCTAAAAAAGCACCTTATTCAGTATATAGTGATAGACCTGTGGTCAAAAGTGGTGCACTATATAGGGAATAAGGTTCTGTTTAGGGTGCAGCCCTAGAATGATTTATAGAGGTTGAAATTAAAAAGTAACAGATGTTTTGGGAGTGCTAAATAATGGTGATTAACCTCTCATCGCCTGCAGTTGGTCATTTAGACAGAGGGGGGCAGCAGACTGCACTGTATATTCACCTGCTACTGCTATTAGCGCCACTCTGCTGGGTCTGTGAGCATGTGACTGCATGACTGTTGCTTTCACTTTGAGTTTGAGCTATTTCCAAAGTCTTGAGTAGATACACAACACCTCAGAACAGGAGTTTTTGTAGAACACATTTTTCTTTATTACTTACATCATGTAATATGGACAGTGCCAGTCAAAGGTTTGGACACACCAGCTCATTCAAGGGTTTTTCTTTATTTTGACTATTTTCTACATTGTAGAATAATAGTGAAGACATCACAACTATGAAATAATATGGAATCATGTAGTAACCAAAAAATAAATCAAATAAATACAAATAAATATAAATAAATCAAAATATACTTTATAATTAGCATTCTTCAAAGTAGGCACCCTTTGCCTTGATGACAGCTTTGCACACTCTTGGCATTCTCTCAAATAGCTTCATGAGGTAGTCACCTGGAATGGAATGCATTTCAATTTACAGGTGTGCCTCGTTAAAAGTTAATTTGTGGAATTTCTTTCCTTAATGCGTTTGAGCCAATCAGTTGTGTTGTGACAAGGTAGGGTTGGTATACAGAAGATAGCCTTGGCCTCCACAATCACCCGACCTCAACCCAATTGAGATGGTTTGAGATGAGTTGGACCGCAGAGTGAAGGAAAAGCAGCCAACAAGTGCTCAGCATATGTGGGAACTCCTTCAAGACGGTTGGAAAAGCATTCCAGGTGAAGCTGGTTGATAGAATGCCAAGAGTGTGCAAAGCTGTCATCCAGGCAAAGGGTGGCGACTTAAACACTTTCTTGGTTACTACATGATTCCATATGTGTTATGTGATAGTTTTGATGTCTTCGCTATTATTCTACAATGTAGAAAATAGTAAAAATAATGGAAAAAAAACAATTGAATGAGTAGGTACTATATGTTTTCTTTTCACAATGATAATGGTTAAATATGCCTGCTCTAGAGATACTGTAAATGAATAGATTATTTATGAACTTCGGTTCATGGTGTGGTTCACACTTCAACTATTTATGTAGGATTTCTTTGTTTTCATTTTCACATATAATCTTCCACCTATTGTTAAGAATTCCAAAAAAGTTGTCCATGTTGAAAGATAACTGTCCTCAAGACTCTCAAACTGTTACATAACATTGTCTTCTAATTGAACGCTCCCACTTCTTTCCTCCCTCTCCTCATCTTTAGCCCTGCCCCTTGATTACTTTGAAGTGCACAGCTACCTAGCAAACACAGGACTACACTGTGTGCTTTGTAACCTTGGGGGCGGCAGCAGGAAAATGCTTAGAGTTGTAAACAGGCTCTCCACTTACAGTTGAAGTCGGAAGTTTACATACACATTAGCCAAATACATTTAAACTCAGTTTTTCACAATTCCTGACATTTAATCATAGTAATAATTACCTGTCTTAGGTCAGTTAGGATCACCACTTTATTTTAAGAATGTGAAATGTCAGAATAATAGCAGAGAGAATGATTTATTTCAGCTTTTATTTATTTCGTCAAATTCCCAGCGGGTCAGAAGTGTACATACACTCAATTAGTATTTGTAGCGTTGTCTTTAAATTGTTTAACTTGGGTCAAATGTTTCGGGTAGCCTTCCACAAGCTTCCCACAATAATTTGGGTGAATTTGGGCCCATTCCTCCTGACAGAGCTTGTGTAACTGAGTCAGGTTTGTAGGACTCGTTGCTCACACACACTTTTTCAGTTCTGCCCACACATTTTCTATAGCATTGAGGTCAGGGCTTTGTGATGGCCACTCCAGTACCTTGACTTTGTTGTCCTTAAGCCATTTTGCCACAACTTTGGAAGTATGCTTGGGGTCATTGTCCATTTGGAAGACCCATTTGCGACCAAGCTTTAACTTCCTGACTGACGTCTTGAGATGTTGCTTCAATATATCCACATACTTTTCTTCCCTCATGATGCAATCTATTTTGTGAAGTGCACCAGTCCCTCCTGCAGTAAAACACCCCCACAACATGATGCTGCCACCCCGTGCTTCACGGTTGGGATGGTAATCTTCGGCTTGCAAGCCTCCTCCTTTTTCCTCCAAGCATAACGATGGTCATTATGGTCAAAAAGTTATAATTTTGTTTTATCAGACCAGAGGATATTTCTCCAAATAGTACAATCTTAGTCCCCATGTGCATTTTCAAACCGTAGTCTGTCTTTTTTAAGCCGGTTTTGAAGCAGTGGCTTCTTCCTTTCTGAGCGGCCTTTCAGGTTATGTCGGTATACTGTAGGACTCGTTTTACTGTGGATATAGATACTTTTGTACCTGTTTCCTCCAGCATCTTCACAAGGTCCTTTGCTGTTGTTCTGGGATTGATTTGCACTTTTCGCACTAAAGTATGTTCATCTCTAGGAGACAGAACGCATCTCCTTCCTGAGCGGTATGACGGCTGCGTGGTTCCATGGTGTTTATACTTGCGTACTATTGTTTGAACAGATGAACGTGGTACCTTCAGGCATTTGGAAATTGCTCCCAAGGATGAACCAGACTTGTGGAGGTCTACAATTGTCTTTCTGAGGTCTTGGCTGATTTCTTTTGATTTTCCCATGTGAAGCAGAGGCACTGAGTTTGAAGGTATGCCTTGAAATATATCCACAGGTACATCTCCAATGGAATCAAATGATGTAAATTAGCCTATCAGAAGTTTCTAAAGCCATGACATAATTTTCTGAAATTTTCCAAGCTGTTTAACTTAGGTTATGTAAACTTCTGACCCGCTGGAATTGTGATACAGTGAATTATAAGTGAAATAATCCGTCTGTAAACAATTGTTGGAAAAATGACTTGTGTCATGCACAAAGTAGATGTCCTAACCGACTTGCCCAAACTATAGTTAGTTAACAAGAAATTTGTTGGAGTGGTTGAAAAACAAGCCGAAGTGTATGTAAACTTCCGACTTCAACTGTACATATGAAGTGGGGAAACCAGTATGTAAACATGAATAAGGTTCTTGACACCGAATGATGTAGATCAATTGGTGGTAACGTTTTTTCATTGCCAGGTCTCCTTTGAAAGAGAGGTATTTTGATCTCAATGGGACAACCTGGTAAAGGAAAGGTTCAATACAAACCACCAACTGAGGTATGAGTACAAACTACCATGACATTCGCTACATACTGTATTCTTCTGTTTAACCAGTCATCAAAACATGTTTTCAATCCCATACAGGTTAGATGGTCAATTGGCCATGAAGTTGAGTACACACATACTAAACGGAAAGAACAACTCTCTTAATGTAGTTTGACATGAGAAATTAACCCAAAAGATCAAGACAATTTCCCCCGGACTATGTTGCTATCTATGGACTACAGTCTTACCTTGTTGCATAAGAAGACTACGGGAGAAATAGAGAGAGAATGTAACTGAGCAATATAGAGAGACATTAGGGAGAGAGAGAGGGAGAAAAGAAAAGTGGCGGAGGGAGTCAGTCTTTCCCATTACCCTGTTGTGGACTGTTGGCTTTTCAGGGAAAGCCATAGGACCCAGCATGTTTTATTGTTAACGGTTCAGTGGCTTCCAAGGGAGCTTGCAGGACTTAAATCACTGCTTTTCACTGGGCTTCACTTTCTCCAACACCAGAGGAGGGCAGGGGGCCCGCAGGAGAAAGGCAGAGATGTTAGCCTTGCCCTTCTTAAGGGCTGATTTAGCTGTTTTTGCTCTCCCATCGAGCAGTGCAACGGCAAAAAAAAAAAGACAAATGTGAGTTTTCCGGGGGGGGGGTGGGGGTGGTGAAAGAGAACGGGAAGGCGAGACGGAGGGAGAAAACAGTTTCTTTTGTGTGTCTGTCCTGGCAACTCTGGTTCCAATACCGGCCAACAGGACGATAGATGAATCGCATGCTGTAACCAGGAGCAACGGCACCGGTGATCAGCACTGAGATAGCTATATAGGGGTTACCCTGAGGATAAGTTACATACCCCCTCTCCTCCTCTACCTCCATGCTTTCTCAGAGTCAAGCTACAGGACTAGAGGACATTCCTTAAGTTACAGGGACCTTCTCCCCAGTGACAATGGGCCATTTGTTGGTCCTCTGAGCACAGCATCAAGGCTCCGGGCCTAGCTAGGAAGAGGCTGAACACTAGCCTAGTTTATACGTGGCACTAACATGGGTCCTTTGTCCTGATCTTGTGCACATTCTGATTGAGCCCACATTTTTTGAAACATGTCAATACATGGTATTAAAATGTGTCTGATATCTGTCCACTGTGTCTGCATTGTGACCAGATTTCCTTGTGACTCCCTTCGGCTAGGGAAATGATTTGACAGCTACAATATTTATTAATTTTAAGTCAAATGGTGATGCCATAAGTCAATGGTGTAACCTGTCAATGATTTAAGAAGATGGGATAATGATGATTTAATGGTTTCACTGTCCAGGTGTCTCTGCACTTGTAAGATATCCAGACACAAGGGGTGCCTACTGGCTTAGGTGGTCGGGAAGATCTGATACACATGCAGATCACAACGCATCTTTTAGTCGTCTACACCTGTCTGAAAACAATCAGAATGTGGAGAAGATCAGGACAAAGGATGCATGTTAGAGCCAGGTATAAACAGGGCTACTGGCTGCAGGGTGGGGAGATGAAGGGTGCTGGTGGAGGAGGGGAGGGACGGAGGAGGGGTGATTGGGGAGGGGACTCAGCTCTGCCCTTGGGACATCCTGTAGCCTACCATGCTCTGTGAGAAACACCCATCAAGCTCTAAGTATGCATTATTTGACCTTTAATCCACTGGTAGCTTGCAAAAATCTTAGTATTCTGGCACTGCAGATATGATTTCCTCCCGAGCGTCTATGATCATAGCTTCCTCCCAGTGTCCGGCTGTGGATCGGGGTTTCCTAACTGTGTGAAGTCACACACACTGTGGCGCCAGTCATGTTGCTCTTGGGACAATGGCGGTCATTGTTCTACGATTACGGCCCAATCACAACCAGGAAGTGAAGTGAAGTGCTCATTGGATGATTGATTGATTCAGCCAGTATGACAGCTCTGGGAGTAGTCCCATGTAGCTCAGTTGGTAGAGCATGGCACTTGCACTGCCAGGGTTGTGGATTCGATTCCCACGGGGAACTAGTATGAAAATGTATGCACTCACAATTGTATCTTGCTCTGGACAAGAGCGTCTGCTGAATTATGCAAATGAAATACTGTAGGGAGATCATTATATGTGGACTAGATGGGTAAGGGATCAGATTCGGGGTCAGTTGATTCAACTATACTCTAACAAGTAGTGCCAAACAGAATTGGCAATGATTCCTTTACAGTAGCCAATGACAAAATATATCAAACATGAACTCAAATGTGTTTGCAATTGAGTCAAATCAAGCCAAATGTGTCTGCAAAAGATTAGATGATTCCTTTAGACAAAATGCTGAAAACCGTCAGATTCCAACTGGCCCCGCCAGGGTTGGAGTCGCTTCCATTTTAATTGCAGTCAATTCAGAAAGTAAACCCAATTCCAAATGTTCCTCATTGAAGAGAATTGGAACTGTGTAATTTCAGTGTACTGAATTGACTGGAATTTTGCATTTTTCAAACACCTGAAAGAGCTTTTTCCTGCAATCTAGAGCCATAATCATTATGCCTAATTCTGTGTAAAAAAAAATATGGCCATTTGTCTGCTTAGGTCATCTAAGCATACGACTTTACCTGTCCAATTGTAATTTTAATGAGGGTGTCATTCTGACTGTTGTAAATCACACATCTCAATATACTGCACTAACATGCCTAGGATATTACATCCAATTTACAACACAGCACATGGGATCATAACACACATCATCAATACAGGCACATACCCTGCCATTATAATTAATACACAAATTGTAACGGTTTTCTTGCGGTGAAGGAGAGTCGGACCAAAATGCAGCGTGGTTATTCTGATACATGTTTAATAAAGAAGAAACACGAACAGTACAAAACAACAAACGTAACGTGAAAACCTAAACAGCCTATCTGGTGCAAACTAACACAGAGACAGGAACAATCACCGACAAACACACAGTGAAACCCAGGCTACCTAAGTATGATTCTCAATCAGAGACAACTAATGACACCTGCCTCTGATTGAGAACCATACTAGGCCGAAACATAGAAATACCCAAAACCTAGAAAAACAAACATGGACTGCCCACCCAACTCACGCCCTGACCATACTAAATAAATACAAAACAAAGGAAATAAAGGTCAGAACGTGACACAAATATCATGATATTATCATAAGGTACCAGATTACATTTAAACCAAGTATTTTTTCTGCATATGTAAGCATACCGCTTGATCTGTCTATATCCTGATTGGAGGCTATTTTTTTTAAGAAACTAAAAATGCTTCTCTGTATCGCTGCTAAAATCTGGATAAAAGATTGAAAGGAATGTGATTGTTATTCGGTATAATTAGTAATTGCTCGCTTTTCTAAAGTCTAGACAATAAGAAATATTATTCCGACAAAGATTTTATTAAAGATTGATAATATTCTAATGAGGTGTATCCTGTGTTTAAATTACATAACAAACAAGGTTTACCTACTGAACTGAACAATGCAATATGATTCAACACAAGACTAACGTATTATAAAGAATCAGGTGGATATTTTGGTAACATTTTACTTAAAGCATTCACGTATACTGATGTCTAACTTGTTATAAGCACATATAAGCCTTTATAATGTTATTAGCAAGGCCTATAATGCCATCTCCCTTAAAACAAATGCACGTCTATGACTACAAGGAGAGGCATCACTAACTGTTAAACAAGTTCTAAGAAAAGGTCAATTACTGTCAGCTGGACAACTGTTGAAGGTAAAAGATGAACCCACTGGGGGGGTCAGCCCGATATGAACTGTACCGTGGTTTTTACAGTACCGACTACCGAACCGCTAGAGCTTGAGAAACAACTTCCTCGGAATGCAGGAGTAGCCAAATCAATGGGCGTGACATAACGGTAACTGCCACCGGAGGAGGGGATGCGAGAAGAGACCTACGCATCACCGGGCACCGGACACCTCTCGCGCGCACACCATCCAGAATTTAAATATTCCGCCCGCACTCTCACTACTATAGTATTCAAGGCGCGACTCGAACTATAACAGAAAACAGGTGGAAAGGAGATAGACAAGCAAAACCTTTTCACAACTCAGAGATTGTGTTTACTGATTCCGCTATTCTGCCGCGTAAAAGGAACATAGGTAGATATACCTAATTGGAAGTATAACGACAGCAGGTGTAGTGAGAAAGGGTGGGCAGCAAGATAACCGTAGCCTTTAGACACACGCACCCAAAGGATTCTTCGTTTTTTCGCCAACAGAAACGTATTTATTTAGGAATCAAAATAATCCACAAAATCTTATTTTTTTTCAAGATGGCAAACTCGGGAATTCAACTTTTAGGATTCGCCCTGTCACTCGTCGGTGTTATTGCACTGATCGTGGGGACCATTCTGCCACAGTGGAAGATGTCTGCGTACATAGGAGACAACATCATAACGGCGGTTGCCATGTACCAAGGATTATGGATGTCATGCGCTTTTCAGAGCACAGGGCAGCTCCAATGTAAAATATACGACTCGATCCTGCAGCTCGACAGTAAGTATAGATGCTTTAAAGTGGCAATCAGAAGTTGAAACAATAAGAAAGCGATCCCGGCCCCTGTTTTGGTAAAAAAAAAAGCTGATGGATGTGGCTGGAGAGATACACCCACTCTCAAATTCATAGACAGAGCTATGGATACAAGGACTGACCGTCCATGATATCAACATTATAGTTTTAAGCATGTTTCAAGGTTATATAGTGTTTGTTTAGGTTTTCTTTGTTTACATTATTGGAGTAAAACGATGTTATATTTTGGGTTCTGATGGGGTAGGACAGTTGAAGTAAGCTCATGAGGCAGGCATAAGTTATAGTCTTCAAGATTCAATGGGTACACATCATGAATTTATGAATTCCAAAAAGGGAAGTAGCAACTACAGATTGCCAGTTTAAGCAAAATCTAAAATGTATGCCATGCTTATTTTTTCTTCCAATGTCTGTGACTATATGTGCATCCTGTGCAGCACTTTGTTGTAAATCCACTATTATCTAATTATCAAAGGAGGATTTCTGGGAAGTTGGTGACTTCACTTGTGTCAGGAAGTCTCATGTTGTACCAGTAAATAGTATTGATTGACGGGTGATACAGGTGAGCAGACACCTGAGACGGTCAGCTGAGGTTCCCCACACTCCCCTTTATGGTGTAGTGCATCCTCAATATAGCACATTGGTGCCGCTGATGAAGGTGTTGGCTCAGAGCTGTTAGTCAGTCATTGGCCCTCGTGGTTATCCTTTAGTAGCACCCTTCGTGTTAACATACAGTGGGATATTGTTAACTTCTGGCACCCTCTCACCAACCTCCCCACCCACCTCCACCCCTCTCTGCTGTATATTCTCACATGGCTGGGCCGCTCCACCCCCTAAGCAGGCCCCTGCCCATTCATCACCCACTGTTCCCTGGCATAGAGAGGGGACTGGGGGCTGGCTGGGGCTCCAGATGCCAGAGACGACTTGGTCCTAACGACCTAACAGTAAACAACCAGAAGAATACAGAACACAGGAGTAGCCATGGCGACAGCAGCACAGTACCCTGTACAGGAATTTTACCTCCTCCTCCCACTTCGGTTCGCCCCAAACCCTTAGGGCACCATGATGACGAGAACCAGAGTGTGATTTGATATAACTCCCCATCTACTCCTGTTGGTTTCTCTGGTCATTGTTGTTGGTGTGAGGGGTTTCATTGAACAGAGAGACTTGTTCAGATTCAGAACACTTGGGGGGTTAACTTGTTGTAACTGCACCTGCTGACAGAGGGCAGTTTTGGTGGTTATTGGAACGGTACAGGGGGTGGGGTGCAGAGGTGATGGGGTGATATTCCATGGTAGCCCCAATTTGCATGCTGGTGAAAGGACCCTCATTGTGTGTTTAAAGTACAGCAGAAGATTAGAATTTCTTCCTTCCTCTCTCCTCATCACCCTCTTCCCCTCTCCGCCTCCCTCTCTCCTCCCTCTCCTCCCCACCCACAGTTGCCTTCTCTCCCACCCCCATCCCCAAATCCATGTACACATATTTAGCAGATGTTATTGTGGGTGTAGCAAAAATGCTTGTGTTCCTAGCCCCACAAGTGCAGTAGCATCTAACAATTCACATCAATACACACCAATCTAAAAATAAAAGAAAGGTACCCTCTCCCCTTCTCTCCTTCTCTCCCTCCCTTTCTCATGGATGGAGGGTTGTGTTTGTGAGCTCAGGGATGGCCTGGACTGGCACAGACTGGTTCAGGGTGGACCAAGGAGGTACTCTCCCTCTCTGTCTCCCACCCTCTGTCAGTTTTAGGAGGGAGGTGACAGATTAGGGTGTCCTGACAGTAGCTTTCACTGCCCCCTTCCTCTCAACAAAAGCAGATGGAAGAGAGAGAGCATGAAAGAGAGAGAGAGAGAGAGACAGAGAGAGAAAGGGAGAGAGAGGGGGAGGGAGAGGGAGGGTGTATCTCAGGGTTTCTCATCCAGGAAAAACACACATTAAAGTATCCTGTCAGCGCACATTAAACCCCAGTGATCCATTGAGCTGTGTTTATACAGTCACTTTTTTAAATCCAATACTTTGTGAACACCATACTGTATATGATCCACGGTTGGGGTTGGATTGTGTTGATAATGCATATTTGATATTTCTTCACAACTTTTGCTTACTTGCTGATAAAAAAACTAAAGTTTATTAATTGACATTTGCAATATATCCCCCATGCCTATAAATGAAAGCTTTCTATACAATATCGTTCTATAACTGTACCATATCTCTCTCTCTCTCTCTCTCTCTCTCTCTCTCTCTCTCTCTCTCTCTCTCTCTCACTCACACACACACACACACATCCTCCCTCATTCTCTCACTATCTTGCTACTCCTTTCCCTCCTCTCCCTTATCCCTCTCTCGCTCCCCTCACTGGTGTTTGTGTGTGTGTGTCTTAGGTGCTCTCCAGGCCACCCGTGCCCTGATGATCGTTGGCATCATCGTATCCATCGCTGGGCTGGGCGTGGCCACTATGGGCATGAAGTGTACCACCTGCGGAGGGAACAACAAAGTGCGCAAGTCTCGGACCGCCATGACTGGAGGCATCATCCTACTGATTGGAGGTGAGAGAGAGAGAGAGAGAGAGATCAGGAGAATCACCACAAACATGTTATTTTTTAGGGTCCAGAGTTTTCCCCACATGATTAAATGACTTGGTCATGAAAATCTCAGGGCCCTACTTTTGTAAAAAGAAATCATTCTAAACTGGTCTGAAATCCATGCTCATTAGATCACTTGATCATTCTGGTCCATACCAGGAGCTATAGAAAGAGATCAAGAGAATCACCACACTCAGTTGGTCACCATTATAAATGAGGGGTTTGTTCCTCTGTCTGGCCACCAGCTGCTCTCCCACTCATCTAAACCTGGCAAAGGCCTTTGGGTCGAAACGTTGCACAATAAAAGTCCCACTCATCTACCTAGGTTCCCCTGGAGATCAAAGAGGGAGAGAATGGGCACGTTTTACTGACTGTGGCTATTACTCTGACATTATTCCCTATTTAGTGCACTCCTTTTCACTAGTCAAATGTCACTGGTCACTGGTGGTCAAATGTAGGGAACTATATAAGGAATAAGGTGTCATTTGGGATACAGATTGTTGCTGTTATATAAGAGGTCATTAGAAACTCTCATAGAACAATGCCAGTAAAAAGCTAATCGGTCTCAGAGTAGAAAAAAATATGTACTAGACTACCTGCAACTTTACAGGTCTAAAGTGTCTCAGAGTAGGAGTGCTGATCTAGGATCAGTTTTACCTTTTAGATTATAATGAACAAACTAGCATGCAATCTTAGATCATGTGAAAACTCGTATTGGACAATGGCAGTATGGTTAGGGGGGAGGGGTGATTTAATAGCTAGCCGCCCATTGACTTCTTGAGAAGTGTTTGGCTCCCCTCTCTCAAATACGTATTGATGATACCTGAATGTACTGATCTGCCATTGTCCGATAGCGCTTCAATTCCTCCTGCAATGATCCGTCTCGTATCTCGCAAAGTGTAATGGCTCTAAAGTAGTCCTGCTACAATGGGCTATCATACCATTACCTAGGTAACATTGTCTGCTGAACCCCATTTATGCCTCAAAACCGTCTCAATTAATCTAAGCTAAAACAACAACTCTGTCAATAATAGGGCTGTTGCAGTCACGACATTTTGTCAGCCGTTGATTATCAACCCAATAGCTGCCGGTCTCATGGTAATTGCCTGTTAATTAACATAAACACGTTTAGCATCTCCTGGCTTCCACGCATAGCCTATAAACCACTGATGCAGACCTTTGGAATGTCTACATTAACATTAAGTATAAAAAAATAAATTGAATATAGCCTACACCATCACAATAAAACCATTATTTATTTTAGACAGGTCTAAAGAAACATGATATTAAGAAAATGTAGTCTATTTCAGAAGAACAGAATAGCATGCCCTGACATTATGTTAGGCCCTGATCTGGCTATGCCATATGGCTGTGGGATACACTAGTTCATTTAGCAGACAAGATTGGCTTAGAATTCTGTGGCAAAATAGTATGAAGAACACAATTGAAAAAAGCTGAATAAAATAGAAAGGATATTTTCTCCAAATGATTTCAGAGGGAGTGTGCACATGTGGCTATTCTATTTATGCACCTTTAGTTGTGATTCAAACGTTGGGCTATATGGTTAGATTTTTCATACTGTACATACCAAGGCTGCATGATGTGACTCTAATGATGATTTGAAAAAAGTCTCATGAAAGGCATGAGCTCTGCTTTGTTTCTTGCACAGGCTGCACACACTTCATCAGTCTCTCATTCACAATTTGACAAGCACTTGATAATATTCTCACCAAGCCTTGAATTTCCCGGCAGCATCCTTGTGTGGCTGTTTTGCCCTGGGGCTGAATATAATAATTATAATTCCCTTCTCCTGGCTGCTAATCGCTGTTCTCCTAAGCACCTCTCACTCACATGGCTCTCTCAGAGATCTCAATTCTCATTAGCCAATGCCCGTCGCGTGATCGGGTCCATTTCACAGGCATCTTAGCTTCGAAGTAGGCTACAAGTGGAGACAGACACATCAGGGACGCAACTGCGCATTTCCCTCTTATCTCATTCCGAGGAGCATATTCAAGATGTTAGAAGAACTGTCCACATTTACTTTTCATCAGCCAACAAGATAAGTAGGCATAACAAACAGCAAAAGCACTAACCTATGTCAAATCAAATCAAATCAAATGTATTTATATAGCCCTTCGTACATCAACTGATATCTCAAAGTGCTGTACAGAAACCCAGCCTAAAACCCCAAACAGCAAGCAATGCAGGTGTAGAAGCACGGTGGCTAGGAAAAACTCCCTAGAAAGGCCAAAACCTAGGAAGAAACCTAGAGAGGAAACAGGCTATGTGGGGTGGCCAGTCCTCTTCTGGCTGTGCCGGGTGGAGATTATAACAGAACATGGCCAAGATGTTCAAATGTTCATAAATGACCAGCATGGTCCAATAATAATAAGGCAGAACAGTTGAAACTAGAGCAGCAGCACGGCCAGGTAGACTGGGGACAGCAAGGAGTCATCATGTCAGGTAGTCCTGAGGCATGGTCCTAGGGCTCAGGTCCTCCGAGAGAGAGAAAGAAAGAGAGAAAGAGAGAATTAGAGAGAGCACACTTAAATTCACACAGGACACTGAATAGGACAGAAGAAGTACTCCAGATATAACAAACTGGCCCTAACCCCCCGACACATAAACTACTGCAGCATAAATACTGGAGGCTGAGACAGGAGGGGTCAGGAGACACTGTGGCCCCATCCGAGGACACCCCCGGACAGGGCCAAACAGGAAGGATATAACCCCACCCACTTTGCCAAAGCACAGCCCCCACACCACTAGAGGGATATCTTCAACCACCAACTTACCATCCTAAGACAAGGCCGAGTATATCCCACAAAGATCTCCGCCACGGCACAACCCAAGGGGGGGCGCCAACCCAGACAGGAAGATCACATCAGTGACTCAACCCACTCAAGTGACGCACCCCTCCTAGGGACGGTATGAAAGAGCCCCAGTAAGCCAGTGACTCAGCCCCTGTAATAGGGTTAGAGGCAGAGAATCCCAGTGGAAAGAGGGGAACCGGCCAGGCAGAGACAGCAAGGGCGGTTCGTTGCTCCAGAGCCTTTCCGTTCACCTTCCCACTCCTGGGCCAGACTACACTCAATCATATGACCCACTGAAGAGATGAGTCTTCAGTAAAGACTTAAAGGTTGAGACCGAGTTTGCGTCTCTTACATGGGTAGGCAGACCATTCCATAAAAATGAAGCTCTATAGGAGAAAGCCCTGCCTCCAGCTGTTTGCTTAGAAATTCTAGGGACAATTGGGAGGCCTGCGTCTTGTGACCGTAGCGTACGTGTAGGTATGTACGGCAGGACCAAATCAGAGAGATAGGTAGGAGCAAGCCCATGTAATGCTTTGTAGGTTAGCAGTAAAACCTTGAAATCAGCCCTTGCCTTGACAGGAAGCCAGTGTAGGGAGGCTAGCACTGGAGTAATATGATCCATTTTTTTGGTTCTAGTCAGGATTTTAGCAGCCGTATTTAGCACTAACTGAAGTTTATTTAGTGCTTTATCCGGGTAGCCGGAAAGTAGAGCAGTACAGTAGTCTAACCTAGAAGTGACAAAAGCATGGATTAATTTTTCTGCATAATTTTTGGACAGAAAGTTTCTGATTTTTGCAATGTTACGTAGATGGGAAAAAAAGCTGTCCTTGAAATGGTCTTGATATGTTCTTCAAAAGAGTGATCAGGGTCCAGAGTAACGCCGATGTCCTTCACAGTTGTATTTGAGACGACTGTACAACCATTAAGATTAATTGTCAGATTCAAGAGAAGATCTCTTTGTTTCTTGGGACCTAGAACAAGCATCTCTGTTTTGTCCGAGTTTAAAAGTAGAACGTATGCAGCCATCCACTTCCTTATGTCTGAAACATATGCTTCTAGCGAGGACAATTTTGGGGCTTCACCATGTTTCATTGAAATGTACAGCTGTGTGTCATTCGCATAGCAGTGAAAGTTAACATTATGTTTTCGAATGACATCCCCAAGAGGTAAAATATATAGTGAAAACAGTAGTGGTCCTAAAACGGAACCTTGAGGAACACCGAAATTTACAGTTGATTTGTCAGAGGACAAACCATTCACAGAGACAAACTGATATCTTTCCGACAGATAAGATCTAAACCAGGCCAGAACTTGTCCGTGTAGACCAATTTGGGTTTCCAATCTCTCCAAAAGAATGTGGTGATCGATGGTATCAAAAGCAGCACTAAGGTATAGGAGCACGAGGACAGATGCAGAGCCTCGGTCTGATGCCATTAAAAGGTCATTTACCACATTCACAAGTGCAGTCTCAGTGCTATGATGGGGTCTAAAACCAGACTGAAGCATTTCGTATACATTGTTTGTCTTCTGGAAGGCAGTGAGTTGCTGCGCAAAGTGTCCATCTACTATCCCCATAGTACATAAGTTTACCTATTCTATTGGTTCTGTGTGAGAAATAAATATTCCAAACATACTCTTGGACAGTTGTGAGATGCGACGGTAGCGTCCCACCTGGCCAACATCCGGTGAAATTGCAGAGCGCGAAATTCAAATGACACCATTAGAAATATTTAACTTTCATAACATTTAAAGTGTAATACATCAAAATAAAGCTTAACGTCTTGGTAATCCAGCCGCGGTGTCAAATTTCAAAAAGGCTTTATGGCGAAAGCAAACCATGCAATTATCTGGGGACAGCACCCCGCATACAAACACATGAAAAACATATTTCAACCAGGCAGGTACGACATGAAAGTCAGAAATAGCGATATAAAAAATGTCTTAACTTTTTTTGAAAACTCTGTTTATTAAATTTTACACAGAAGACAACACACAGCAATATCAATAATATATTCAACTCAGAGAGCACAACACATCTCTCACCCAATATTTATAAGATGGGGTGCTGCCATTTTCCAGTTCTGTAGTATTAGCCGTCTAGCTAAAAGAGTTGTATAAGCAACAGTGTCCAACTGGATTCTTGACAAGGGGGTACCTATGGGCAGTACTCCAAAAAGGGGAGACGGATCTATAACAGTGTCATATATATCAGTGAAACTTTTAAATATTAATTCCCAGAAACCTGACAGTTTATGACAGCCCCAAAACATATGCAACAGTGTGGCTGGTTCCATTTTACATCTGACACAGGCAGGATCAAAATCAGAGAATATTCTTCCAAGTTTGGCCCCGGACCAGTGGATACAGTGAACCACCTTGAATTGAATGAGGCTGTGTCTCGTGCTAACAGAGGAAGAATGCACCCTGTGCAGCACAGATTCCCAGGTGTCTTACCCAAGTTCCTCCCCCAAATACTTTTCCCATCGAGGCTTTAAAGGCACCAAAGAAGGGTTCTGTAGGTCATGAATGGTTGCATATACATCTGAAATTGCGCCCCTAGGAAGCTTGTTCAGCTCAAAGATGCTCTCTATAGCTGTATTCGCAGGCCTATGGGGAAATTCAGGTGTGTTAGCTCTGACAAAGTTCCCAGTCTGGAGATTGCGGGAAAAGTGGGATTGGGGGAGGTTGAACTTGTCCTGTAGCTGAGCAAAAGAGGTAAATGTATCATCAAATAATAATTGGGCTAGTGAGGAGAGGCCTAGTGAGTGCCAGATGGCAAAGCCCCATCATTCAAAGATGGAGGAAATAAAATGTTCTGATTGATTGGGCCTGATAGAGAAAAGCCTCGGAGGCTAAAGGCTAAAAGGAACTGATTCCAAATTTTAAGAGACTGCTTTACAATTGGGTTGACACACCTTTTGCCTAGGGACACTGGGAGAGACGAGCACAACACAGAAGAAAGTGCAGCAGGTTTACACGATTCAGACTCCATCTGGACCCAGAGTGGTCTAGGGCCAGTAGGGTCAGTCTGCAGCCAGTACAGAAGGGCTCTGAAATTTGCAGCCCAATAGTATGTCTGAAAATCTGGTAGAGCTTAAACCCCCCAATGCCTTAGGCTTCTGTAAATGTTTTCTACCAATCCGTGGTACGTTGCCATCCCAAATAAAATACATGAATGTTTGATCCAGTGAATTAAAAAAAGATTTTGGAATAAAAATGGGTAAACATTGAAATAAATTTGGGCAACACATTCATTTTAATGACATTAATCCTTCCGATAAGAGAGAAAGGTAGCGAATTCCAAAAAGTAAAAGATTATTTCAAACTGTCTACTAGAGCAACAAAGTTTTCCTGAAACAAATTTGAATATTTCCTTGTCACTTTAACTCCCAAGTAGGTGAATTGATCCCGGACAATCCTAAACTGAAAACTTGTAAAGGAGCACTTTAAAGCTTATTTATTATTTACAGGAAAAAGCTCACTCTTGCCTAGATTCAGCTTGTACCCTGAGATTGATCCAAACTTTTTAAGAACAGATAAGGTACATGGGAATGAGGTATCAGGGTTAGAGATAACAAAAGGAGGTTGTCAGCATATAACGAGACTTTCTGCTCTAAGCCCGTTCTAATTATTCCTTGAATGGCATCATTAGAGCATAGTGCAATGGCGAGAGGCTCGATTGCCAAAGCAAACAACAAGGGGGAGAGTGGACAACCCTGTCTGGAACCGCGGTGCAAGGGAAAATAGTCAGAGGACAAGTTGTTAGTCCGTACCGAAGCCATGGGGGAAAAATAAACAATCTTTATCCACGCAATGAATTTGGGGCCAAAGCCAAATCTATAAAGGTCAGCTGTTAGGTAATCCCACTCAACGCGGTCAAAAGCTTTTTCTACATCAAGTGAGACCACCACCTGACGCTGGGGAGTACAGTATATTCATAAGGCGCCTAATATTGAAAAACAAATGCCTATTTCTCATAAAGCCAGTGTAACGGATGTGAAACGGCTAGCTTGGTTAGCGGTGGTGCGCGATAAATAGCGTTTCAATCTGTGACGTCACTTGCTCTGAGACCTTGAAGTAGCTCTGCAAGGGCCGCGGCTTTTGTGGAGCGATGGGTAACAATGCTTTGTGGGTGACTGTTGTTGATGTGTGCAGAGGGTCCCTGGTTCGCGCCCGAGTATGGGCGAGGGGACGGTCTAAAGTTATACTGTTACACCAGTCTGGTCAGGGTGTATTACCTGGTGCAGCGAGCCTTCCATAAGGATGGCTAAAAGCTTGGCTAGGATTTTGTAATCACAGTTTAAAAGCGAGATTGGGCGACAGGATCCACATTCCAGGGGGTCTTTGTTTTTCTTTAATGGTAAAATTGAAGCCTGATAAAGACTAGGTGGTATCTTTGAGGTATTAACGCACTATGCAAATAATCGAGACAAGAATGGGCAAAGCAGACCAGAAAACATTCTGTAAAATTTGGTTGGAAAACTGTCCGGACTCGGTGATTTACCACTTTTCATTGCGGACACTGCTGTTGCAATCTCCTCAGGTGTAAATTCTTCTTCTAGACAGTCATGGGAGTCTGTATCAATTGAAGGCATATTCAAGCCATTAAAGAAGGAATCAATCAGCAAAGGGTCTTGAGGGGATTCATAGGTGTATAGCGCAGAGTAAAATTGTTTGAATTGATCATTGATCTCTTTATGTATAACTGTGTGGAATTAAAATGCCTTAACTTTGATGATCTTCTTCTGTTGGCACTCCAAATGGTCCCAGTTACATCACAAATGGTCCTTTTGTTCGATAATGTTCATCTTTATATCCATAAAAACTCAGTTTAGCTGGCGTGCTTCAGTCAACTAATCCACCCAGTTTCCTTCCATCAAAATGCATACAAAATGAATCCCAAACATTACTAATAAACTTTTCCAAACAAGTCAAATAATGTTTATAATCAAACCTTAGGTACCCTTATACGTACATAAACGATACAATTTAAGACGTTGAATCGTCTTTACCGGAGAAAAATACCACGCGCTTGGAAACACTACAGCCAAAATGAGAGCCACCTAGAAAAACTACAATTTCTGGTTCATTTTTCCAAAAACCATCCTGAAACTCGTTCTAAAGACTGTTGACATCTAGTGGAAGCCCTAGGAACTGCATTCTGGGAGGACTTGGCCTTGTAATTAAAGTGATAGCCATTGAAAATAGAGGTAGGCTGGGGTTGTCCTCTGGGTTTTCGCCTGCTATATCAGTTATTTTATACTCACAGACATAATTTTAACAGTTTTAGAAACTTTAGAGTGTTTTCTATCCAAATCCACCAATATATGCATATCCTAGCTTCTGGGCCTGAGTAACAGGCAGTTTACTTTGGGAACGCTTTTCATCTGGAAGTCAAAATACTGCCCCCTACCCAAGAGAGGTTAATACAGCCACTCCCATCAAAAACCTTTTAAAAGCAATTAGTCTGATGCAACAGATCAGAACATTGAGGTTAAAATGTTGATAAACTATTAGGCTATTTCTTCACATTGTAAGTGCAGAAATGCACGCACAGCAGTAGGCCATAAGTGCAAATGTTCCAAAATGCAATCAATTAGCAGGAAAACACTCTTCTCAAAATTGACCACAAGTGCGATTACACATGGATGGTTATCATGCACCTGTCTCGGAACAGGGGCAGGGGAAAAAATAAATGTCATCTATGCACTTAAATAGCAAATGGGGGATACTTTTCCTGGGGTTCATTTTCATACCAGCCAGGTAGGCTATACTCCTGATGTAAAGCAAAGCAATGTGCTTAATGTTAGGAAAGTTGAGAAATAAATATAGTTGGCCTAGCCTATAGAAAGCTGATGGGATCCTCTTCTTTTTAATATAGGCCATCCAAACTCTGTTTTCTCACGCAATAGCATAGCCTATTGAAATATTGAGCAACATGAGCTCATGGGCTCTCATGAAGTGTTTTAATTAGATTTTTGATTACATTTGCATTGATGTCAGAGAGATTAGATGGACAATAGTGTGCTGAGTACCAGGCAGTTAGCAAGTTTGATAGGCTACTAATGACCAGCATCAGCATCATAGCTTGGAGAAGTCTAGTTCCGTTGAGTAAACGGTCACATGGAATGTATGTGCCTGCCGGTGTGGTGGTAATACGGCCACCATAACAGCCCTAGTCAATAATTCTGACGGTTTTTGGTGAGGAAGTCTTAGTCGCATCATTTTACATCTAGCAGAGCAGTTTGTGCTTTAACAAGCAGTATTTCTAAAGATTGACAATGTGCACGAAAGCTAGCTTAAATTTGTCCAACATTAGCTTGCTAGCTGAGCCAGTCACTTCATATAAAACAAATAATGGGATGCTGCTAACCAACCAGCTACATTGTGCTGCACACTCAATGCTGAACGCTTCCACCAAAGCTAGCTGTTTTCATGAGGCAGATGCGCTACCTGTTCTGTCTGTGCCCAGAATCAGATAACATTCCCTCCTACTTTTGAGGCAGCATGTCTACAACTTGAGGGTAATTAAACAAGCCAAGCAATCCGATTATGTCAGTAAGGTAGAGTCAGCTAGGTAGCTATGTCAGTAAGCTAGCTACAAGTTAGCTAACATTAAGCAGCTGATCAAAGCACTTGCGGCTAACGTGCTTGCACATCATTTTACTAGGAGGTAGCCACCATTTTGTTTTTTCTCCCAATGCAATTGATGATTTAGCTAGCTATTCTGCCTATTTCATAGAGGATCAATGAAAGCGCAGTGACATCATAAATTAGGAAATATGTTTTCATATTTGAATGTCGGATGCTCTGGAATATTAAAATGTTAATATGAGTTACACATCCTACAAGACTGATCGGTTGAGGGATGAGCGTCACTTAGGAGTGACACCGTCTGACGTAAAACAATGCTGATCCGTCTGATCCTTCTTTTTTTGTATGTGAATGTTTTTTCTTTCTCATTCAGCTCTGTGTGCAGTAGTGGCCTGTTCGTGGTTCGCTCACAATGTCATCCGGGCCTTCTATAACCCTTATACTCCTGTCAACACCAAGTAAGTCAAATGTATTTATAAAGCCCTTCTTACATCAGCTGATGTCACAAAGTGCTGTACAGAAACCCAGCCTAAAACCCCAAACAGCAAGCAATGCAGGTGTAGAAGCACGGTGGCTAGGAAAAACTCCCTAGAAAGGCCGGAACCTAGGAAGAAACCTAGAGAGGAACCAGGCTATGAGAGGTGGTCAGTCCTCTTCTGGCTGTGCCGAGTGGAGATTATAACAGAACAAGGCCAAGATGTTCATAGATGACCAGCAGGGTCAAATAATAATAATCACAGTGGTTGCAGAGGGTGCAACAGGTCAGCACCTCAGGAGTAAATGTCAGTTGGCTTTTCATAGCTGATCATTCAGAGTATCTCTACCGCTCTTGCTGTCTCTAGAGAGTTGAAAACAGCAGGTCTGGGACAAGGTAGCACGTCCGGTGAACAGGTCAGGGTTCCATAGCCACAGGCAGAACAGTTGAATCTGGAAACAGCAGCACGACCAGGTGGATTGGGGACAGCAAGGAGTCATCAGGCCAGGTAGTCCTGAGGCAAGGTCCTAGGGCTCAGGTCCTCGGGTCCTCAGAAAGAAAGAAAGAAAGAAAGAAAAAGAAAGAGAATTAGAGAGAGCATACTTAAATTCAAACAGGATACCGGATAAGACAGGAGAAATACTCCAGATATAACAGACTGACCCTAGCCCCCCGACACATAAACTATTGCAGCATAAATACTGGAGGCTGAGACAGCCCTGGCTGCCTACACAATTCCTGAATATTTTTTTAGGGCTACATTAACCTGTTTGCGGCCTTACAAAAAAAGATTGCAGTTTTTAAACTGCAGTAAAGTGTAGTAACTGCAGTCGACTGGTATTTTGGGTGCAGTAATTGCAGCATACTGCAGTTAAACTGCACTTTAACTGCAGTTATACTGCACTATGACTGCTATTTTTTTTTGTAAGGGCGATAATGGACAAAACTATGTTTTATTATTGTAAGGCTATAGGGGCAACTTAAGGTGTAAAGTGTTACCGAAGAATGTAAGAACACTGCTCTAAAACCATGTCTCACTCTTCTCTCCCTCTCCCCACTCACAGGTTTGAGTTTGGAGCAGCCATCTTCATTGCCTGGGGAGGTTCTTTCCTGGATGTGCTGGGGGGAGCCATGCTGGCATCTTCCTGCCCCAGGAGTAAAAAGCCGGTGCCCAAATACCCCGCCATGAGTGGCGTGAGCGCCCGCTCCCCCCCCAGCAGCACCAAGGAGTATGTGTGAGTGCCCTCTACTGCCGATAACCGGAATAACAGAAGCTTGAATATGAAAGAGTTTGTACATGGAGTCGAACTTTACTAGTCTGTTGTACTTATGGGGTGAATTTTTTGTGGCGCAAAAGAGCACAGATATGTATAAGAAATACCGTAAACTTCCATTATATTCTGGCACCGTGATTTCATCTGAAATGTGTATTAAGGATGCGGTTATTTAACTAGAGTTTAGTAAACTGAGCAATGCATAAAGAGTAACGCATGAGTTTCAAATTAAACCAGCTGCCAGATTATAATGAGATTTACTGTAAAAGAAATTTGCACAGATCTGTGCTCTTTTGGACAGTGTAAATGTTGCCCATGAAGTTTGCATTTGGGGAGCATATAGAGATAGTATGACAGGATGACAAAAAAAGAAAGAATTACTGGATGTGAATATAGTTTTACAGAGGAGACCGCCCGACCCCCACCCCAACAAGACTCTATCATGCAGTAGTTTGTTTTTGAGTGACGTCTCTCACCCCCTCCCAACATTCCACAATTGTTTATGAGTGGACCTCACAAATACACTGTAATTGGTTATTGGAAGCGCCTTATATTAACAGACCATGTCTTAGGGTGTATGTTCTCGTATTACACACACACACACACACACACACACTTACTTCTCATATTACAGCCAAGATGCAGCATCATGGCAAACACTCTCACCCCCCTGTAAGAAACACTGTGCATTTAATTTAGCATTTCCATTGTAATTGAAGGTAATAAATTAAACTCGGTGTGGTGCTAAGGGCATACTTTTGGCACACTCAGGGGATAGCTATGTATGTATAATAGCAAAAGGGACTAGCGCGCCACCAGTTCTTTTACAATGGAGTTTTCTGTCGACGTGACTGTCACCAAGGACGTTCACCGTTCAAGCCAAGTGTTGACGTCACACTAGTTGTGAGTGACTGCATACACTATGGTGAATCCCCAAGCAATTCACCACTGCACTCCAAAAGGGAGAGGGCTTTTCATACAGGCCTGCAATATACTCTATCCCATTATAAAATATCTTTCACCACAGTCATTCTTAACAGGTGCCTTGACTCTTACTAAGGAGTGTTTTTTATTTTATTACTGAAATACACGATATATATTATTATCATCAAACAGGTTTTTATTTATGTGTTTGACCATTTGTTAATTACTCTGTATGAAGTCTTGCTCTGTTCTAATGTCCATACTAGTATTCTACTTAGGGTGGAGCAATATGTTTGGAATGCATTCTATATAGTATGCTAATGTTGAGCTCTGATTGTAGCCTCGGTTTGTGTTTTAAATGTAGCAGAATATGGTAGTACCATTCCCAAGTGCTAGTGTAGCCTTGTGTCTCCAGTACAGTCTTGTGTTTTTGCTTTTAGCTTTAGACAGCATAAATAATATTTTATGTTTGATATTTGTGATCACTGAGAAAGCTCAACCATCCTGCCTTTGACTGAGAAGATGCTGAGCGGAATTTTAACCGTGGGTGCTTTTGTATTAGGTGATGTTGTAAGCATAGAAATACAATTATTAGATAGCAATAGTAACCAGATTACTAAATAGAAATGATGTTTCTATGGTTGTAAGATGTCCAAAATGTTTCTAGAAATGTTTATTTTAATAAATGGCCATGTAGCTTACTACATAATACATGTTCTTCTACAATTTGTATATGTCGCCCATTTTTCTTTTATTGACAGGTTATCCAATGGTTCTTGTTTTCTCGTAACAACAGTTAAAATGCAATGTTATACCTATCAATATCCCAATATGGAACATCTCTGATAATAAAATACACGACAGGAATATTATACAACGGGTGATGTGTGTTCTTTGTCGTATTTGGTTCGACATGGGGGCTCGTATTTGGCTGTTTAGAAGTACGACACGGGCGAGTGTAATTCTGGAGGTTGCATTTCAATCATAATGATATTATAAATGTTCCATTAAAAAAAGAAAAGCTCTTCCCTCCTTTATTACCAATAATGAATTATTATGCAAAAATCACATTTTCATGCAAACATTCCCAATGCACATAACAATTCCATCCATTTAAGCCATGTGATCATGACAGCGTCACTATTAGCTATGCTGTGAAATGCAATGTTTCACTGAAAGTAGTGACCAGTGTACAAGAAAGTTACAGGCATTAGTTAGGTCAACATTGTCTTTATAGTCCACATGAAATATTAAATGTGTCCCAAACGGCACCCTATTCCCTATATAGTGCACTACTTTTGACTATGGCCCATAGGACTTATGTAGGGAATAGGGTGCCGTTTGGGCCTCAGCCTTTATGATAAAAAACATTTAAACGAAGAAGAAAGTAGCCCTTCTGGACAGGAAGTATACCCCGACTTGTTGATGCTTAAATAGAATCCGTGCATAGAAATATGTAAAGTTTCATCGTCACATATTTAACAGTCATTCCCACAAAGTGCACCATTACGCAATAACATACGAAAAACAACATAAACCATATATTATATCAACTCTAAAAAAAAATGTGCTGGAAAATAATAGCCATCCATAATTGATTTAAAACAAGGTAATAAACCAAAACAATATTTTTTTTGTAAATATAAATGATCAGTAGTAACCTTTTCCAACTGTCCATGCATTCCAAAACAGTGATCATTCAGCAGTAACCTGATACCACAAGGTGAGAGAACCACAGATTTAGATTAAATCACAACTGTCAGTAACTCAATGTTCCACCTGTACGTTACATGTTAACAGGCTTTCGTCCTGCCTTCTTCTACACAACATCCACCTTGTAAAATCAGTAACCAAGAAGAAAACTGTATTCATAGCCTCTGTGTGCTGATCTAAGATCAGACTTGCCTTTTAGATGATATTAAATAAGATTCTATAGACAAGTGGGGACCTGATCCTAGATCAGCACTCCTACTCCATTTCATTTTACCTTATCATTTAAAGAGTGCAACTTTTTTCAAATGTAGCCCTTTAGAAGCTTTAAAGACAAGCCACACTGTACTTTCCCAAGTGCAGATAGTCCACTACAGAGGTAATAAGAGCAGAACAAGTTTCAGTACAATTCATTCACAGTATAACAACAGACAAGTTAACCGCAATATACAAGCTTTTGATGCAAAGGTCTATAGAATCCTAAAATTAATGTCTAGAACTAATGTCTAGAATTCCGGCAATAGAACTGTCCCTCAATGTGCCACGATGAGCTTTTCAGCTATGATATCCTAGGCCAAGCTTCAGGGGAGGTCACTTGTAAAGTTGATTGATCAAGGTCAAATGGATTCAGTGAGTTTGGCTTCGAAGATCTTCATTGGCACATGTGGTGTGGTTTAGGAGATGGGTGAGAGGTTGAGGGACACGGAACATTTTTATTGGCCATTATTATTCATGATGTCATCCACGTCCTCATCCCCTAGGTCCACTGGAAAAGGGAAAGGTAACAATTAGTTGAATATCTACTCATACAAGTGTCAATAAGGTTGAGAATAATCATATTTTATTCCTATTTTGATTAGATTATATAGTGGTGGGGAGGCTGGAAAGATGACAGATTCTGGTTTTAAATGTCTCTATCTTGGTCTATACTCATAAAACCTGACATAACCACAAAATCACAATACAGTAGGCATATATCTCTCAAAATATGTGGGTGTACAGGGAGAGGAATATTTCCACTTTACTCACCTTTCTTGGAACGACCAATTTGTCCGAGCTTGGGCGCCCGCTGCCCTAGTCTCTGGGGGTTGGGCCTCTCATGCCCATTCTGTGCTACCTGCCTATGCCCCGGGTTGAACTGGCCGGCCGGACCAGGCTGTCGCGGGCCATTCGATGGAATCAGATCTGGCATTCCTGACGATCCGTACATCTCTCCCATACAGAAGGTCGCGCGCAGTATTTCTCCGTTGAGTCCACTTGGTGGCCCCCTATTCTCTCTTCTCACGTCGAGGTTGGGTTTACTTCCGCAATGGCTTTCAACAGTGTTCTGGGATTTTTGATATGCAAAATCAGCAGAAATTGTGCTCGGACACACCTACGGATGGGGAAATAGTTGCCATGAAATTAGTTGCGTTCCTGAGTATTAACCAAATAAAGTGCGCATAACGGGAGAAGCTCGTTTGCCGATGAAACAACAGTATTGACGAATTAAGTCTCTTAGCTACATAATTATTCACAGCATTGAGCCTATGAATTATATAGTGGCCTACCTGTACACATAAACATAGTGTTGCAATAGCCTATACAATATGGATTAATTTCTGGACTTAAGTGTAAAGTGTGGTGTGTGTCATGTCAATGTCCATATTTGCCAAGCCGGCCCTGGGCTATAAGAAAGCGTACCATGTACCCTTTTCCTTATAACTAATACATAACATACGTTTTGTGTATAATTGTCTAGCTGTAAACAACACTCTTACCTTAAAGATCCGTCGTTTGTATGAACAAGATTAATCCCGGTAAACGGTCTTTTCGAGGTTATTCTACCCCCGGCAGTTGTTGTTTATCTGCTCCTTTCTTGTCGTGCTTGTTTTAGGAAGTCTCCGCTTAAAGGAACAGCACCTTCTGTCGTAACTCTCACTGGGGGATTTCCTAGTTGTTCTGACTCACACACATTGCTCTTTTCTACGTCACTGCGAGGGACTGTATTAAAACGTGGGTGTAATAGAACCTACCCGCGCCATCCACGCAATATATGCATAACCTATAACGCACCAACCACACAAAATAGGTGACTCATCTGCAGTAGCTGGTTTCTTCCAGATGCATTGAGGTCAAATGGCAGATAAAAAAGTTTGGACACGCCTACTCATTCAAGGTTTTTCTTTATTTTTACTATTTTCTAGAATAATAGTGAATACATCAAAGCTATGCCATAACACATGGAAGTATGTAAGTAGCCAAAAAAAAGTGTTAAACAAATCAAAATATATTTTAGATTTTAGATTCTTCAAAGTAGCCACCTTTGCATACTTTTGGCATGCACTCAAGCAGCTTCACGATGAATGCTTTTCCAACAGTCTTGAAGGAGACATGCTGAGCACTTGTTGGCTACTTTTCCTTCACTCTGCAGTCCAACTCATCCCAAACCATCTCAATTGGGTTGATGGCAGGTGATTGTGGAGGCCAGGTAATCTGATGCAGCACTTCATCACTTTCCTTCTTGGTAAATTAGCCCTTACACAGCCTGGAGGTGGGTTTTAGGTCATTTTCCTGTTGAAAAACAAATTACATTCCCACTAAGCACAAACCAGATGGGATGGCGTATCACTGCAGAATGCTGTGGCAGCAATGTTAGTTCAGTGTGCCTTGAAGTCTAAATAAATTACAGACAGCTTCACCAGCAAAGCACCCCAACACCATCACACCTCCTCCTCCATGCTTCATGGTGGGAACCACACGTGCAGAGATCATCTGTTCACCTACTCTGCGTCTCACAAAGGCATGGCGGTTGGAACCAAAAATCTAACATTTGGACACCGGTCTAATGTCCATTTCTCGTGTTTCTTGGTCCAAGCAAGTCTGTTCTTATTATTGGTGTCCTTCAGTAGTGGTTTCTTTGCAGCAATTCAACCATGAAGGTCTGATTCACACAGTCTCCTCTGAACAGTTGATATTGAGGTGTATCTGTTACTTGAACTCTGTGAAGCATTTATTTGGGCTGCAATCTGAGGTGCAGCTAACTCTGCAGCAGAGGTAACTCTGCAGCAGAGGTAACTCTGGGTCTTCCTTTCCTGTGGCGGTCCTCATGAGAGCCAGTTTCATCATAGCTCTTGAAAGTTTTTGCGACTGCACTTGAAGAAACTTTCAAAGTTCTTTAAATGTTACATATTAACTGACCTTCATGTCTTAATGTAATGATGGACTGTTGTTTCCCTTGGCTTGTTTGAGCTGTTCCTGACATAATATTGACTTAGTCATTTACCAAATAGGGCTATCTTCTGTATACTACCCCTTCCTTGTCACAACACAACAGATTGGCTTAAAAGGAAGGATATTCAACAAATGAACTTTTAACAAGGCACACCTGTTCATTGAAATGCATTCCAGGTAACAACCTTATAAAGCTGATTGAGAGAACGCCAAGTGTGTGCAAAGCTGTCATCAATGCAAAGGGTGGCTACTTTGAATGATCTCAAATAAAAAAATATGTTTTGATTTCCTTAACACTTTTTGGTTACTACATGATTCCAAGAGTGTTGTGAATACTGAAGTTAACCATTCTGATTATAACCTTTTTTGGCAAGACAGATCTTCCAAAGGTGGGGGAGTGGCAATCTTTACCAAGGATCACCTTCAGTGCTCGGTTGTCTCCACCAAGTCTGTCCTCAAATAATTTGATTTGCTGGTTTTAAGCATTAAACTTTCAAATAGCTCTTTGTTGACTGTTGCTTTGTGCTATCGTCCTCCATCTGCACCGGCCTGTACCCTACCTGCCCTGAGCTCTCTCCTGGCCCCTTACACTAAGTCTGAATTTGTCCTGCTAGGTGACCTAAACTGTGACTCCTAAAGCAATGGTACTCCCTAAATCTTTCTCAGATCATTACCAATCCAACAAGGTATGACTCCAAACACCCAGAAAAGGCTACTCTTCTCTATCCTCACAAATAATCCTGATATGTACCAGTCTGGTGCTTTCTGTAATGACCTTAGTGATCACTGTTTTACAGCCTGTGTTCGTAATGGCTGCTCAGTGAAACGACCTGTTCTGATTTTTCATAGAAGCTTGCTAAAAAAGCTTTAATGAGCAAGCCTTCCTTCATGAACTGGCCTCTGTAAATTGGTATAGAATCAGCTTGATCCCCTCTGTCAAAGGTGCTGGGACCTTCTTTTTTTATATTTTCTGTGGTATTGTTTACAAATAAGGCCCCATAAAGAAAATCAGAATTAAAAACAGGTTCAGCCCCTGGTTTGACCGTGATCTTGAAGAGTTACTCCACCTGAAGAATTGCATTTGGCGAAAGGCTCGGCACACGCATACTTAGGCTGACTGGCTCTCGTTCAGGCAAATGAGAAATAAGTGCACTCAGGCTATCCGGAAGGCCAAAGTTAGTTACTTTAAGGAGCAGTTCTCTCTCTGTGGGTCTAACCCCAATAAGTTCTGGAAAACGGTTAAGATCTGGAGAATAAACCCTCCTCCTCACAGCTGCCCATGTCCCCTAATGTTGATGATGTGGTTGTTACTGACAAGAAGCACATGGCTGAGCTCTTTAATCACCACTTCATTAAGTCAGAAATCCTATTTGACTCAGCCATGCCTCCTTGCCCGTCCAACATTTCCTCATCTCCCACCCCTTCTAATGCGACTATCCCGAAGCTTCTCCATCTTTTTCCCCTGCCCCGCTACAAAGTTTCTCCCCGAAGGCAATCACTGAGTCTGAGGTGCTAAAGGAGCTCCTTAAACTTAACCCCCAAAAACCATCTGGGTCAGATGGTTTAGACCCTTGGTTCTTTAAGGTTGCTTCCCCAATCATTGCCAAGCCCATCTCTGACCTTTTTAACCTGTCTCTCCTCTCTGGGGAGGTTCCCATTGCTTGGAAGACAGCCACGGTTAATCATTTACTTAAAGGGGGAGATCAAGCTGATCTTAACTGCCTATTTCTATTTTGCCCTGTTTATCAAAAGTGCTGAAAAAACGAATCAACTGACTGGCTTTCTTGATGTCTATAGTATTCTCTCTGGTATGCAATCTGGTTTCCTATCAGGTTATGGATGTGTCACTGCAACCTTAACACCATTTCCCTTGATTCTAAGCAATGTTGTGCTGCTATTTTTATTGACTTAGCCAAAGCTTTTGATACGGTAAACCATTCCATTCCAGTGGGCCGGCTAAGGAGTATTGGTGTCTCTGAGGGGTCTTTGGCCTGGTTTGCTAACTACCTCTCTTAAAGAGTGCAGTGTATAAAGTCAGACCATCTGCTGTCTCAGCCACTGCATGTCACCAAGGGAGTATCCCAAGGCTTGATCCTAGGCCCCACGCTCTTCTCAATTTACATAAACAACATAGCTCAGGCAGTAGGAAGCTCTCGTATTCATTTATATGCAGATGATACAGTCTTATTCTCAGCTGGCCCTTCCCAAGATGTTGTGTTAAACCCTCTACAACAAACCTTTCTTAGTGTCCAACAAGCTTTCTCTACCCTTAACCTTGTTCTGAACACCTCCAAAATAAAGGTAATGTGGTTTGGTAAGAAGAATGCCCCTCTCCCCACAGGTGTGATTACTACCTCTGAGGGTTCAGAGCTTGAGGTAGTCACCTCATACAAGTACGTGGGAGTATGGCTAGACGGTACACTGTCCATCTCTCAGCGCATATCAAAGCTGCAGGCTAAAGTTAAATCTAGACTTGGTTTCCTCTATCGTAATCGCTCCTTAGTCACCCCAGCAACCAATAAAAACCTGGTTCAGATGACCATCCTACCCCTGCTAGATTACGGAGACGTAATTTATAGATCGGCAGGTAAGGGTGCCACCAATGCTCCATATAGGACACATCACTCCACTCTATACTCCTCTGTAAACTGGTCAACTCTGTATACCCGTCGCAAGACCCACTGGTTGATGCTTATTTATAAAACCCTCTTAGGCCTCACTCCCTCCTATCTGAGATATCTACTGCAGCCCTCATCCTCCACATACAACACCTGTATTGCCAGTCACATTCTATTAAAAGTCCCCAAAGCACACATCCCTGAGTTCCTCGTCTTTTCAGTTCGCTGCAGTTAGCGACTGGAACAAGCTTCAACAAACACTCAAACTGGACAGTTTTATCTCAATCTCTTCATTCAAAGACTCAATCATGGACACTCTTACAGACAGTTGTGGCTGCTTTGCGTGACCTTCTTGCCCTTTGTGCTGTTGTCTGTGCCCAATGATGTTTGTACCATGTTTTGTTCTGCTACCATGTTGTGCTGCTAACATGCTGTGTTGTCATGTGTTGCTATGTTGTTGTCTTAGGTCTCTCTTTATGTAGTGTTGTGTTGTCTCTCTTGACATGATGTGTGTTATGTCCTATATATATATATATTTGATTTTATTTTTTATTTTGTTTTTTTTAAATATTTTGAATCCCAGCCCCCATCCCAGCAGGAGGCCTTTTGCCAGTTAACCCACTGTTCCCCGGTAGGCCGTCATTGTAAATAAGAGGTTGTTCTTAACTGACTTGCCTAGTTAAATAAATATGTGTTATTTCATAGTTTTGATATCTTAGCTATTATTCTACAGTGTAGAAAATAGTCAAAATAAAGAAAAACCCTGGAATGAGTTAGTGTGACTCGTACTGTATATAATATTTTTTCCCAAATTTTTAAAATATTTTTTCCCCCACTACAGATGCGCATTTACACGAACAAAACTTACAGAGAAACACACAAACAATGACTACATCTAATCTGCCCCCGCACGCTCACACCCCTATCCCTAGTGACTGCACTGTTGTTTGCCACTTAGTCTTAAATTGTACAAATTAGTTTTTCTCGGTCGCCCATGCTATTTCAATATTACAATGGCTTGCAAAAGTATTCACCCCCTTGGCATTTTTCCTATTTTGTTGCCTTACAACCTGCATTTAAAATAGATTTTGGGGGGGTTTGTATCATTTGATTTACACAACATGCCTATCATTGTGAAGATGCTAAATATTTTTTACTGTGAAACAAACAAGGAATAAGACAAAAAAAATTAAATCTTGAGCATACATAACTATTCACCCCCCAAAGGCAATACTTTGTATAGCCACCTTTTTCAGCAATTACAGCTGCAAGTTTCATGGGGTATGTCTCTATAAGCTTGGCACATCTAGCCACTGGGATTTTTGCCCATTTTTCAAGGCAAAACTACTCCAGCTCCAGCTCCTCCAGCTCCGCTGGTGTACAGCAATCTTTAAGTTATATCACAGTTTCTCATCAATTGGATTGAGGTTTGAGCTTTGACTAGGCCATTCCATGTTTCCCCTTAAACCACTTGAGTGTTGCTTTAGCAGTATGCTTAGTGTCCTGCTCGAAGGTGAACTTCCATCCCAGTCTCAAATCTCTGGAAGACTGAAACAGGTTTCCCTCAAGAATTTCCCTGTATTTAGCGCCATCCATCATTCCTTAAATTCTGACCAGTTTCCCAGTCACTGCCGATGAAAAACATCCCCACAGCATGATGCTGCAACCACCATGCTTCACTGTGGGGATGGTGTTCTCGGGATGATGAGAGGTGTTGGGTTTGCGCCAGACATAGCGTTTTCCTTGATGGCCAAAAAAACTAAATTGTAGTCTCATCTGACCAGAGTACCTTCTTCCATATGTTTGGGGAGTATCCCACATGCCTTTTGGTGAACACCAATTTTTTTCTTTTTTTATGGCCACTCTTCCATAAAGCCCAGCTCTGTGGAGTGTATGGCTTAAGGTAGTCCTATGGACAGATACTCCAATCTCCACTGTGGAGCTTTGCAGCTCCTTCAGGGTTATCTTTGGTCTCTTTATTGACTCTCTGATTAATGCCCTCCTTGCCTGGTCCGTGAGTTTTGGTGAGCAGCCCTCTCTTGGCAGGTTTGATGTGGTGCCATATTCTTTCAATTTTTTCATAATGGATTTAATGGAGCTCTGTGGGATGTTCAAAGTTTCAGATATTTGTTTATAACCCAACCCTGATCTGTACTTCTCTACAACTTTCTCCCTAACCTGTTTGGAGAGCTCCTTGGTCTTCATGGTGCCGCTTGCTTGGTGGTGCCCCTTGCTTAGTGGTGTTGCAGACTCTGGGGTCTTTCAGAACAGGTATAGATATACTGAGATCATATGACAGATCATGTGGCACTTAGATTGCACACAAGTTGACTTTATTTAACTAATTATGTGACTTCTGAAGGTAATTGGTGGCACCAGATCTTATTTAGGGGCTTCATAGCAAAGGGGGTGAATACATATGCACGAACCACTTTTCCATTTTTTTTTTTTTTTTTAAACAATAATTTCAATAACTATTTTGTGTATGTCCATTACATGAAATCCAAATATAAATCAATTTAAAGTACAGGTTGTAATGCAAGAAAATAGAAAAAACGCCAAAGGGGATGAATACTTTTGCAAGGCACTGTAAATCATAGATTTTTCCATTGTGTTAATGATGGCAGATTGATTTCCAAGTTTTTAGTATACATTTTTTCAAGATGAGTGATGAAAAGAGAATTACCAGCCCATTGGGTATCTCCCCCATATGCCATACTTGAAATATGTAGACAGATGGATTAAAAGTAAGTTTAAATTGTAATACCTCTGACAACCAACTTTCTAGCTCCGCCCACAACTTCCGGACTTTATAGCTTTACCAGAAAGCATGGATTGTCGAGTAATTATTAGTTTAAACTTAAGACATTACTCTGGCGTTGTGCTGTAGAATTTGTGAATTTTGTCTCTTGTATAATAAATTCTATACATTAGTTTATACTGTACATTTTTGTTAACTGTAATTTTGTTAGTTATGCTCCAACTTTCCCTCCATCTTGTGCCAACTTCAGTTATTTTTGTGTATTTTTTTTGCAGAATTCAATGGTAGCCCTTTACCTTGTGTAAAGGGTTTGTGAAGGGTCTCTAGGCCTATGTAGTAAATGTTAATATTTTATAAATCTTGAATAATGTGATATGATTGCAGAGAGCACACACAATGACTGTTAAATTCCAGGTAAACAGATATAATCAGAGAAAGAAATGCACATTTTACATGTGGACGCCTTTCTTTGAATAGTTACAGATTGAAAAGCCATTGGTAAAAATGCAACAACTAATGGTTGGGCAACGATCACCCACCTTGCATATTGTAGCCCTAGTTACAGATCAAATCTTTACCAGATTAATATGAACACAGCCCCAATCAGTCTTAACCACCACCACCACAACACCTCTTGCAGCATTGGGGCTAGCCATAGATGGGTCTTCATGGGTTTTTCTGTTTCACATCCTGTTGTCCTGCCTTTTCTAGCCCCTTCATCATCACATATCAGCTGGGAAGGCAGGCCCGTGGTAGACGAAATCCAAAAAGCCCCTACGGCCTGTGCAGACCTATCTCTTTCTCTGCCTGGCAAGAACACAAATAAAACCCATGGAGAGTTGACAGAGAGGCAAGGGGTTGGTGATTCTTGCCAGATATTATATAAAGGAGGTCTTAGGAGGAAATGTACTATTTCACTGAAACACTACTGAGACATTACCAAGAGTAAAGACCCACTTTGTCCAGTGTTCACGGCTGCCATCATCATGTCCAAGATCATCTGGGTGTCTCTCCTGCTGGTCGTCGTGGTCTCCGTTTGGTGCGACAGCACAGGTACAATACAGTATGCAGTATATTATATGTGGGTTTACAATACACTTTCTGCATTACATAGGTAAGTCTTGCATGCCTGCATGTTGTCAGTTCTGTAGATGTATGACACCTGAACATCGCACGGTCAATGACTAACCGATATTAAACAGTGACTGTACTTCACACCTTTTAAATGGACTGTTGTGTTCTCAGGGGTTGATCAGTAACGCGTTGTTGCAACATTTCAACATTTATGGCAAAATGGGAACAATGATTAAGTTAACTCTTCTCCGTTTTGTCTAATCATCTCTTTTGCCAAATGGTCTGTGAGGGACATGCTCTGTACGTGTCGGTGCAAAGGTGAGCATGCCTATTTAGTAAGTACTGTATATTAGAAATGCCAATGAAGACATATTCATTGTATTTGTTGACTATAAAGCAGTTGCTGTAAGTTAACACCACTGCCTAGTTAAACTTAAACCTAAACTTGAACTTGAACTCAAACTACAACTTATTTCTGTACAAAGTATCCTACAGGCCTGGGGAAAGGTCCTCGTCAACATCCAAACATAGCATAACTATGATGAATCTGTCATGTGTTTAAAGACATACGCATGTGTAATTGAATGGCTCAGTGGATCTCATTCTCTCTCTCTTCAGTTCTTCCCACTGGGAGAGAAATCTGCTGTAAACCACTCTTTCCCAAAACTGACACGGAGAGGCACAAGCTGATGAAATGCCTTTGCTGCAAAATAACCTGCACTGTATCTCCATCATCTAACCCTGACTTAAGAGTCATGAGGAAATCTCAATGACAGATCACACACACACACACTGCTGGGCCTTGGCATCAGTTATATCATCAACCAATAACATGTGAAATCACAGTTTTAAAGTGATGGCGCAGTACTGTAATGGATGTTCAGTTGTTTTATTCATCATGGAGAGCTCAACCTCAATCTGGTTTTAGTTTTACTTTGTGCCAAAGTCCTACTTTATGTCAAAGTCCTTTGGCATAAAATATCACCAAGTGAAAGGAAAAACTATACAAACTACAGTCAGGTCAGCAAATCCTTGTAAGCTTCCGTGGGAACGTGAGTCCACTGCTGTTTACTCCAGGTGGTTTCTGTCTGTTTACACTGTAAACCCCTGGTAAGGACGAGTAACAGAGAGGTAAAACATAACAGCACGGACTGTAATCTGAGAGTACTGAGACACGGGTGAACACTGATCAGGAGACTCCTGTATGGGAACCCAGTCTTCACATCAGGAACTAGCCATCAACACCCCTGTCTGTGAGTCTGACTTAGCAACAAGCTTCCAAGCCAGGAAGCAACACATACAGTCATATTGTATGGTATTGCAACATGACAGTTTCCAATGAATTGAACTCCTTTTAAAGACATCTGTAACTGTATGGCTCATTCTCCACTGGTCAGCGATGGACCCTGAGACACTGACATATGGTGGGTCAACTTAAGTGAAAGATTCACCAATGGAATTTGTCCTGTGTCATTTCTTTAACTGATCGGAAACTACGGGTCGTAAACCAAAACAAGAACGTGTGTGTCTGTGTGTATGTGCGTGCGTGCATACATATGTGAATGTCTGTCTCCCGGTTGCTGTGCCCTGTGGTGTCTGCCTGTGTAAGACAACCAGTGTGGTGGGGGGTTGCCCCCGTCTTCCCCTGCTGGACTGTATCAGATATGTTTTATTTACCTATTTTATTTAACTAGACAAGTCAGTTAAGAACAAATTCTTATTTACAATGACGGCCTACCAAAAGGCAAAAGGCCTCCTGCGGGGACGGGGGCTGGGATTAAAAATACAAATAAACAGACATCACGACAAGAGAGACAACACAACATAAAGAGAGATCTAAGACAACAACATTGCATGGCAGCAACACATGACAACACAGTATGGAAGCAACACCACATGACATCAACATGGTAGCAGCACAGCATGGTAGCAGCACAAAACATGGTACAGACATTATTGGGCACAGACAACAGCACAAAGGGCAAGAAGGTAGAGACAACACCACGCAAAGCAGCCATAACTGTCAGTAAGACTGTCCATGATTGAGTCTTTGAATGAAGAGATTGAGATAAAACTGTCCAGTTTGAGTGTTTGTTGCAGCTCGTTCCAGTTTCTAGCTGCAGCAAACTGAAAAGACAAGCAACCCAGGGATGTCTGTGCTTTGGGGGATGTGTGTGCCCCCTGCCTCACTGGCCATGAGAGTGTCTGTCAGGAAACAATATGGCATAGAGGTAAGGGTAAACTAAAGGGCCTTCTTAATTGATTAATTGTCATACATTAAAGGGCAATTCCACCACTTTTTAACCTCATGTTCATTATCTCCAGCACCATACCAGTGTCTACATACTGTATGTGAAAACAGCAAGTTTCTATGATCTGTGGTTAAAAAGATGACAAGAAAGGTCCTAAAAAATGCTTCTCTTTGACGTGACAGGGTAGGATTAAAATGAAGAGAAACGGTGATTTTCAAAACCTGCAACGAGTTTCTAGCCAGAGAGAGGGTATTTTCTTGGTCCCTGCATCACTGCTAATTTCATAGTGCTTGAAAATCACTGTTTTTAAAATGTAACATGACGATGTCATTGTGTAGAACTTTTAAACTTCATATTTTTTGGGGGGGGGGGGGGGGGGGGGGAATTAGCCCTTTCATTTAGCAATTGCTTTATTGATATATTACTATTAGGATGGTATATTATTATATTATTATTCTAATATGAATATATATCCTGCCAGGTCACCATGATAATGTAATGACAGTGTAATAAGCATGCATCTGGACACTGCGCACAGATGCAAGTAGCTAGTAGGTATTGTTTGTCAACACAACAGCCTGACATGGCACCTGTTTGTCTCCAGGGCCTCTGAAACTGAAGGTCATCAGCTCACACAGTTTCAGTCACTGACAGTGCGGTTGGCGGTAGGCAAATTTAGGCAACACAACACAGCAAAAAGAGCTTGCCTGGGCCAAGGTGCATGTATGAACCAAAAGAACAGAACTGAAATTCCCTGTTAGAGAGGAAGACGAGAGAATCGAGATAAGAGAGGAACTGATGGGCAATGGGCTGATACCAGTTGTTGGAGTCAGGCCATAGAAATCGAATGGTTTTGGCCCACTGAGATAGAGTGGGCTGTTGCTGCTACTGCAGTATGTGAGCTATAGATACCATACCTTCTGCTAAGCAGTATGTGCAGTTAGTATCTGATGGACGAGCATCTGATTTAATTGTCATGTATTAAAAATATCCTTAAATTCACTATTTTAATAAAGGGGATCAATTTAAAAAATTACAACATACATTTTGGTGCAAAACATTTTGTATGTTCTTCTTCTGGTTAGACACACAGATAAATGCTCACATCTGTGTTACCCTCACATCCTGCTTCTATCTTTCCATACACACTGGTACGATGCATTCACCTTTCACCAGCATCTGCAACAGAGCAAATCAAAACCACAGATTAAAGGTAGTTCCAAGTAGTTGAAAAACAGGGCGACAATGTTCCAGGACCTGTAAGACATTAAAGCCCCCATGCAGACTATTTGATTGTATTTTAAATCATCACTGTATGCCTAATAAATCACTGTGTTTATTTCATGAAAATAACAATGGCTTCCTCTTTCACAAAAAGGACATTACCGTAATTTTTACAATTAAATGTTTTAAATTCAATTTAAGGCTTTATCAACCTTATAGTGTGGAAATATCAGATACAATACTTTGTCTCTAGAGAGAGCTCTTCCACACAAAAAACAGAGGCTATTGGTCAATGCACTTGTCAGACTCACTATTCATCTCTGATGATTAAGAAAATAAAATGAAGCAACATGGACAGGTGTCGAAGACTAATAGCTGATCCACCACCTGTTTGAACACTCCTTTGCATGTGAATTGTTTATGTGGTTATCAAGTACTGCAACACAGAGATATTCAGTGAACACCTTGTTTATTGTTAGTTTATAACCACCTACACAGTTTGAGCTCTTTGCTACCCACTCGCTCACTCGCTCACTCACTCACTTACTCACTCACTCACTCACTCACACTCTCTCTCTCGTCTCTCTCCATCTCCTTCTATCTCTCCCTCACTCCCCCCCCCCTCTCTCTCACACACTCGCTCTCTATTGATCCCTCTCTCTCCTCCTCCTCCTCCACCTTTACCTCTACCCACCTCTCCACCGCTCTCACCTCCCTGCAGGGGGTGCACTTGATGTAGATGGAGATAGCAATGGAAAAATGACATTGGTTCAGTGTTATGAATTTTATGAATAATGACTAAATGATGTATACATTTAACGTAGAACTATAACTAACAGAATTCTACCCTGTCACTATATGATCGTATGAAATTCATTAGAATCATATATCTAAATCTGTTGTGTGTAGTTCTAGTCAGAATTAGAACTATGACTTTTTTTTCCCCTTTTTAGTATGTAAGCAGGGTGCAAGTGAGAAACAAATGATAAGAGGAGCTATCGACAGACAAGCTATACTACTGTGTTCCTTACAGGACATTCTGTCCCCACCCAGGGAGGGGAGAGACCTTGGGCTTGTAGTAGATTGTATAACAGGTGGCAGACAATGTATGAGTAGGAGAAGACTTGTGAACTATATTGTCATTGTTTCTGAGAGGAGGAGGGACATTTATGACGAAATGTGAGGTATATAGACCAATGTACAGGACATGATGAGAGCTCTCATAAATAAACATTCATGACTATTGTAGACTGGCCTCTGTCTGTTTTCATTTCTATCAGTATCCTACAAATCCTGATATAGCAGACTGAGTAGTTTAATTGAATTGGTTAATGAACATGAGAACTTAATTCTCGAAACATTCAGTCTCTTCCTGAGGCAACTTCATATTATAGCACCATGAGACAAACCTATGACATCATTGACACCGACTACTGACTACACCCTCAGGGCTTTTCACCACATGCAGGCTCTGTCCTTCCTCTCCCTGATCCCTTCCTCATCTCTCACAGTGTCTGATGCGACATGCAAGCCAACCTATTGCATGAAGAATGAACAAAGCAGCTTGTTCAAAATATTCATATACTTTTGTAAATGAAATTTGTTGTGGTCTCCTCTGATAATTCATTTTAAAAAAAGGAAGATAGTAGAGAAGCAAATGGTGATGTTGTTAGGAGAGCGGCGAACAAGGTGCAATTACACAAGGAAAACTTTAAAAGGGCAAGAGTTTAGAGAATGGCGATAGAAGAAATGAGAGAGGGGAGGAACGGTGAGTGATATTCAGTGAAGGTGGGTGTGACTCAGCTTTAAAATATTTTAGTGTCAATCATCTTGGCGATGGCAACTAGTCTGTCCAGTCTTGATAAATACACAGAGTGGCATTTCCACTGCTGCTTCTCTACACATGTCACACCCTGACCATAGTTTGCTTTGTATGTTTCTATGTTTTGTTTGGTCAGGGTGTGATCTGAGTGGGCATTCTATGTTGTGTGTCTAGTTTGTCTGTTTCTGTGTTTGGCCTGATATGGTTCTCAATCAGAGGTAGGTGTTAGTCATTGTCTCTGATTGGGAACCATATTTAGGTAGCCTGTTTGGTGTTGGGGTTTGTGGGTGATTGTTCTGGTCTCTGTGTTTGCACCAGATAGGGCTGTTTAGGTTTTCGCACGTTTGTTTTGTTAGTCTATTCATGTCTAGTTTTCTTTATTAAAGAACCATGAATAGAAACCACGCCTCTCCTTCACCTCAAGAAAACCATTACAACAGAACATGCACAAATTGCAGTTAGTACCAAAGCTAACACTACAACAAGAACTCTCTCAATTATTATTGTCTTTGCCTCTTTTACTATCACTTTGGGTGGAATGCAGTCAGTCGGTATTCTATTCTCTTTGTGGTTTATGAGGTTTCGATGGCCTCCTTCAACCACCAAATAGATGACATCCAATCTTCTAGGAACTGACTCGGGGCCTTAACATTCCAAAACCATGCCAAACAAGTTCAGAGGAAACTGAAAATAATCAGAAGGGATCAACTAGAGTTGTAAAGGCCGTCTTTTGTTTGTGTGTTTCACACGTCTTTGATATTTTGATTGTCACTGATATGTCTGCATATAATACATTGTTTTAGGTGATTCTAGAGAAATAGCAGCACTTCAAGCTTTTTTTGCAGAATCTTGGTTGCTAACATACAGGGTCCTATCTTCAATGCTACCAGATACAGGTAACTGCCAAATGTTAATTAAGACATTAACCTCAAAAGCTTAGGGTCGTGTATAAAAATGCCCAGCTGCCCATTATTTTGGCTACCATGGCTAGAAGAGATCTCGGTGACTTTGAAAGAGGGCTCTCAAAGGAGCATAGGGGGTTTAACGGGTGTGTGTGTATGTGTGTGTGCGTATCAGTCACCAGATCTCAACCCAATTGAACACTAATGAGAGATTCTGGTGCTGTGCACTAGACGCCTAAGATGCAAAAAAAACTGTCCGAATAGCTGATTTCTGAAGATGTTATGATCAATAGTTGCAATATTTCAGCTTTCTGGGTACAATCTTACAACAATTCTGTGAATAATTTAACGTCTTCATCTGGCACACCTGGCTGATTTGGTTGTGTATTCTACATCACTATGAACATGTTTAGATATTATTGAGCATATTCTACAATTATATTTCATACAGGTATGGTCAAATCTTTTTAAACCATGTTCTAGCTTTGTATGTAACATTTGGTGCCTCTATTTCAACGTTACAATCCAAAAACATAGCTGCATAATTACACAGAATTGTATGTAAGGCTATAAGCTATAGCTAGTGCTTTCAAAGTTGGTTATATTATATCACAAAGAAACATTTCAGAATCACTTGTCAAACAAAGTTGAAAATGTATTAGTATTTCCTTTTAAAAAGCAATTTATACACATCATTCTGAAACGTTCCATAGAGGTCAAAGTTCAAACTTCTTGTTGACCTGAACATTCCCTGAAAATGTGTCTTATGTATAGCTGTGAATCTAATCTTTAAAGATAACTTGCTGTATACTGACATTGTTTGTCATCGGTAAAATCCCTATGAGAAAATGACTGAGATGGAGGGACAAAACTAGGGATAAAACTAGGGATAAAACTAGGGACAAAACTAGGGACAAAACTAGGGATAAAACTAGGGATAAAACTAGGGATTAAACTAGGGATAAAACTAGGGACAAAACTAGGGATAAAACTAGGGATAAAACTAGGGATAAAACTAGGGACAAAAGTAGGGATAAAACTAGGGACAAAACTAGGGATAAAACTAGGAATTAAACTAGGGATATAACTAGGGATTAAAGTGCTTTGTTGTCCACCACCAAGTAGAAACGTGTTGAGGAATGGACTGAGCCAATAGTCACAACATAGGAGGTCCTGTGGTGACACCAGATGTTGTGGAAGTCTCTTGAAATGAATAAAATACAATATATCATAGAATTGAATGAAAAGGAATGTAGCATACACCAATACCTGAAATACCGTAAATAGTAACTTACTGAAAACTACTTTACAGTGTACGTTCTTCCCCAAAGAGATGGGGAAGCATCAGGAGGCCAGCTATAGTATGGTGTTGTGTTACCATTCAACTTGGGTCTTGTGCCTTCATGTCTTCCTCGAAGGTAATGTTCATTCTCTCCACAATGCCTTGGAGGACTGCTCCCTTTTAATTCTTCCTTCGCTGTGGGTTGCACTCCATTTTCAATTTTGTCTCTGCCCATATGCAATAACTTTACCGCCTGAGTGGCAGCATATCTCTGAAAGTCACTGAGTACCTGTGTTGAGTTAGTGAGTAGTTCAAAGTCTAAGCTAAATCCATATTTGTTGAACAAAAAGGGATATTCCATGAATATTTCATCTTTATTGTCACGTATTTAGTAACTTTCTCCTTTGTGTGAATGTTTCCTCAAGAACACTTTTTATCTTATTTCTTCATTCAGTAGTGATACTGCATCTGATGTGGCCTGGCATGTCGGTGGATCCAAGTTCACACCGGTTGAAGAGTCAGTCCTACATTTTGTTTTGATGTCTGAGACGCTCCCTCACCCTCTGCTGCTCTTTTCCTAAAACGCCAGACTATGCCTCGTCGTCTGTTCTTTACTTTGTCAATAACACGTAAGTCACACTGTAGTGGGTGAACCCCATTTGGCCTTCAGGGTGTTGCCATTTCCAGATTATGGCATTTGCCATAAACATTTTCTGGTACCTTTCATGATATTTTATTATTTTATTTGACCTTTATTTAACCAGGTAGGCAAGTTGAGAACAAGTTCTCATTTACAACTGCGACCTGGCCAAGACCAAGCAAAGCAGTTGGACACATACAACAGCACAGAGTTACACATGGAATAAACAAACATACAGTCAATAATACAGTAGAAACAAGTCTATATACGATGTGAGCAAATGAGGTGAGATAAGCGAGGTAAAGGCAAAAAAAAGGCCATGGTGGCAAAGTAAATACAATATAGCAAGTACAACACTGGAATGGTAGATTTGCAGTGGAAGAATGTGCAAAGTAGAAATACTGGGGTGCAAGGGAGCAAAATAAAGAAATAAAATAAATATGTTGTGTGCTTCGTCAACAAATGCAGACTGCAACATGATGAAATTGAGGCTTTGTGAGATCCACTTTGTTCCAAAAGGCATTTTGAAGCTTCATTAACAAAGTGTCCTCACATGTAGTGAAATTGTCTGGCCAGCCTTTTTCAGGGGCGTCAGCCCCAGATGTGCCTTCCAGGGGAGACGCTTCAAGATTCAAGATGAACTCTGTATAAAAAAATTAAAACATTTTTGGATACCTCCCTCAAGTTCACTATTGTACGTATTTCAAGTTGTGTTATTCACTCACATGGCAATTGATCTCTGAATTACAAATACCTAAAAAAAACGAAATAATTATCCCTACTTTTATTTTAACTGATAAAAATAAGACTTTGCTGTATATACAGTCTATTCAGAAAGTATTCAGATCCCTTGAATTTTTCCAAATTTTGTTAAGTTACAGCCTTATTCTAAAATGGATGGATTATTTTTTTTTGCATCAATTTACACACAATAGCCCATAATGACCAAACAAAATCAGTTTTTTTAAATGTAAATAAGTATTCAGACCCTTTACTCAGCACTTCGTTGAAGCACTTTTGGCAGCGATAACAGCCTTGAGTCTTCTTGGGTATTACACAACAAGCTTGACACCATTGTATTTGGGGAGTTTCTACCATTCTTCTCTGTAGATCCTCTCAAGCACTGTCAGGTTGGCTGGGGAGCGTTGCTGCACAGTTATTTTCGGGTCTCTCCGGAGATGTTTGATGGGGTTCAAGTACGGGCTCTGGCTGGGCCACTCAAGGCTTTTTAAGAGGCTAGTCCCAAAGCCACTCCTGCATTGTCTTGGCTGTGTGCTTAGGGTCATTGTCCTGTTGGAAGGTAAACCTTCGCCCCAGTCTGAGGTCCTGAGTGCTCTGGAGCAAGTTTTCATTACGGATCTCTCTGTACTTTGCTCCATTCATCTTTCCCTCAATTCTGACTATTCTCCCAGTTTCTGCATCCGAAAAACATCTGCCACCACCATGCTTCACCGTAGAGATGGTGCCAGGTTTCCACCAGACGTGACGCTTGGCATTCAGGTCAAAGAGTTCAATCTTGGTTTCATCAGACCAGAGATCATGGTCTGCATCCTTTAGGTGCGTTTAGGCAAACTCCAAGCGGGCTGTCTAATGCCTTTTACTGAGGTGTGGCTTCCGCCGGACCACTCTACCATAAAGACCTGATTGGTGGAGTGCTGCAGAGATGGTTGTCCTTCTGGAAGGTTTCCCCATCTCCACAGAGGAACTCTAATGCTCTGTCAGTGACCATTGGGTTCTTGGTCACCTCGCGGACCAAGGTCCTTCTCCCCCGATTGCTCAGTTTGGCTGAGCAGCCAGCTCTAGGAAGAGTCTTGCTGGTTCCAAACTTCTTCCATTTAAGAACGATGGAGGCCACTGTGTTCTTGGGGACCTTCAATGCTGCAGAAAATGTTTTGGTACCCTTCCCCAGATCTGTGCCTCGACACAATCCTGTCTCGGAGCTCTATGGACAATTCCTTCGACCTCAAGGCTTGGTTTTGTTATGACATGCACTGTCAACTGTGAGACCTAATATAGACAGGTGTGTGTCTTTCCAAATCATGTCCAATCAATTGAATTTACCACAGGTGGACTACAATCAAGTTGTAGAAACATCTAAAGGATGATCAATGGAAACAGGATGCACCTGAGCTCAATTTGGAGTCTCATAGCAAAGGGTCTGAATACTTATTGTAAACAAGCTGTTTCTGTTTTTTTTTGTAATACATTTGCAAACTTTTCTAAAAACCCTTTTTTGCTTATTATGGGATATTGTGTTTGAAACATTTTTTATATTTAATCCATTTTAGAATTAGGCTCTAATGTAACAAAATGTGGAAAAAGTCAAGGGTTCTGAATACTTTCCCGAACGCACTGTACCTTGTGAGTCCTCTGGATGTGAGTCAGTTTCAGACTACCCATGGAGATGGACTCGTCACAGCAAATGGGTTTCAATGATTCACCAATCATTACCATCAATTTCATGGTAAGACCTGATTTCAAAGAGAATAACATTAAAAGCTCAATGTACTTGTAAATGATTGCAAAGGATACATTTGTTAATGTAAGCAATACAATAATATACAACAAAATGCGTAACATACTGTACCTATCTATAGCTTCCATTGATTACATCATATAAAGGATCCATAGCACAAAACAATTGGAGGTCTGCTTTAGTGGTCTGTTTCACCATTTAATTAAAATGGCTATGAATTCACAAGACCTCTACGAAGTAAATGCCCCCTTTTGTCTGAAACTTCAGGATATTTTTATTTATTTTTATTTACAACAAATATTTCAATAAACTGAAGGGGAAGCATAGAAGTATAGTACATGGAACAGATCTGCCACAAAATGACAGATCTATAACCAGGGTCGGGGTGAATTCCATTTCAATTCCAGTCAATTCAGAAAGTTAACCAAATTCCAATTCCAAATGTTCTTCATTGAAAAGCATTGAATAGAATTGGAATTTCAGTGTACTTCCTGAATTGACTGGAATTTAAATGGAATGGACCCAAATCCTGTTTTTACAACCCATATTGTTTATCTGAAAATATTTTGGGTCGCTACAGACCTGGATAGTGCAGCTTTAAATAAACACTGCATGGAAAAAATGACAGATTTCAATGCAGTTGTAAAGCTAAACTTGACTCAGGATATGCACCCAAATCACTCGTCAAACAATAAATTCTTCAAAACAATGTATCGTTTGAATCCAATAATGTACACGGTTAGTGGATAGTAATTTAACACATCTGATGACCTGCAGACTGTAGAGTCCTTAGTTACCCTTAGACAATATGCTGATGTGTGATTTTGGATCCTGAGTGGCGCAGAGGTCTAAGGCACTGCATCGATGTTCTAGAGGTGTTACTATAGACACGGGTTCAATCTTTGGCTGTATCACAACCAGCCATGATCGGGGGTCCCATAGGGTGGCGCACAATTGGCCCAGCGTCGTGTGGGTTGGAGAAAGCTGGGGTATGCAGTCATTTTAAATAAGATTTTTTTCTTAACTGACTTGCTTAGTTAAATAAAGGTTAAATAAATAAATAAAATAACATTAAAATTGTTAAACTGAAACACATGTGGCATGTTTTGTTGAAGATGTTATCAATTTGACCATGAACAGGAATGCCAATATGCATTCCTAGTACCACATACATTTACCACTTTTTCTCCCCAATTTCGTGGTGTCCAATTGTTGTAGTATCTTGTCTCATCGCTACAACTCCCGTACGGGCTCGGGAGAGACGAAGGTTGAAAGTTATGCATCCTCCAATACACAACCCAACCCTGCTTCTTAACACCCAACCCTGCTTCTTAACACAGCGCGCATCCAACCCGGAAGCCAGCCCACCAATGTGCCGGAGGAACAATGTGCCGGAGGAAACACCGTGCACCTGGCAACCTTGGCTAGCGCGCACTGCGCCCGGCCCGCCACAGGACTCGCTGGTGCGCGATGAGACAAGGACATCCCTACCGACCGAGCCCTCCCTAACCCGGTCGACGCTAGGCCAATTGTGCGTCGCCCCATGGACCTCCCGGTCGCGGCCGGTTACGACAGAGCCTGGGCGCGAACCCAGAGTCTCTGATGGCACAGCTGGCGCTGCAGTACAGCGCCCTTAACCACTGTGCCACCCGGGAGGCCAACCACATACATCTTCTGTTGAGAAGTACTGCCATATAAAAATAAAAATAAAGTACATTGATGTAAAGGGCTTGTGCTAGACACTCCACTGGACAGCAGGAACTTAGCAATATCATCAGAGAGAATGCTCAACAGCATGGGGAGCAGAGAAGGGGATTTCATCTTTCACACACCTAGAGGTTGATTGCTTGATGGTATTGATGTCTCAAAGATAAGAGTCTGGCATTGGTTTATGAGTTGTTCGCAACACGCATTAAGCGAATTAAGTAAAAGGCGTTGATTTTGTTCACCCACACCAGAAGCGATCAGGACACACATGTTGAAATATCAAAACAAACTCTGAACCAATTATATTAATTTGGGTACAGGTCGAAAAGCATTAAACATTTATGGCAATTTAGCTAACTAGCTTGCTGTTGCTAATTAATTTGTCCTGGGATATCAACATTGGGTTGTTACTTTACCTGAAATGCACAAGGTCCTCTACTCCGACAATGAATCCACAGATTAAACTGTAAACCGAATTCCTTTCTCATCATCTCTGCTCCTTTCTCAGGCTTATTTTTTACTTCTTTGGACTTAATATGACGGTTGGCAACCAACTTTACGGTGCATTACTATAACCGACTGAAGTGTGGAGTTCAGTTCATCTTTCAATCAGCCATGTCGGTACATGCTCCTAAACACCAATAAGGAGATGGCACGTGGGTATATGCTCTTAAAAACCAATGAGAAGATGGGAGCGGCTGGACTTGCAGCGCGTTGGGCTCCACAATATGAACTATTTATATTTTAGCGCCTGGCCATGCAGACGCTCGCTCAGCATGTTAGGATGTTGATTCCCCAACACATAATAAAAGGCGAGGATTTGGTTTTTCGTCCTGTGGGACCCTAAGGGATTAACAATTTCAAATTCATCAGAATATAAAATAATCTGGAGTACAATATCATATTTAGAAAATATTGGATGCTTTTGAAATGTTTCTCCATCTTAGAAATCTGATAGGACGCCATCCACAGATTGGCGAAGACTGAAAACCTAATTTAGTACTGTCTTCATGGTTTCAAGAATTGTAAGGTGGTATTTTTATCAATCCAATTGCATCTGAATTTGAATTCATTTGGGTAAAAAAAATGAAAATGGGCCTCCTAATATTCGTCCCTTTTCTTCTGAGTGGACAGTGCTGATAATCCATGCTGAACAAAACTGCTTGATTGTCCCATATATGTGAGCTGCGATTGAATTGTCCAGTCTGTGTGATCCCCAAACCCTTTCAGCTTCACTTCACTGAAGGTCATTAGAGTCGTCAAGAATAGAGTTACACTTTTCAATGATGCTTTGTATTGTGCTTGAAGCAAGCATGTCGTCCTTGTAATTAAAAAAATGTCACAGCAAGGGTTCTTGTAATATAACAATGTGGATTATGGCTAGATGGGTAAATAGTTTAACAAGATTTGTGAAGTTTGTTGCATTGCACAGAGGACAAGCCAACATATTGCAAACAAGCTTGCATGGGCATCAGATGTTTGCCATACACTGTCCTCTCCGGTAGTTAGGATCAGTTATTTTCTCCGGTTGTTTTGAATGCTGACTTTTCTTTTTCTTTTTCATTTGTGATTGTTGTTTTGTTGTCATTTTTATTTATTACGGATAAGGTTGTGGGAGACAAAAAAGAAAGGGGCATGTGCTATCAAGCACTATTTCTGTCATGTGTGATCAGCATACAGAGTATATGACGTATTCTTACCTGGGTGTATTATATCAATTTTGAATATTAAGGAATCAATTTAGTTATTCCATGTCTAGGTAATTCCATGAGAAATGTTCCAGGAAATGGTGGTACCAGGAAGAATGCTATTTGTTTGTCACATGACATGCTGTGCATTCATTGAGATGGCTGTATTCAGTGGGAAAACCCACAGTGATGGGAACATTTCACATTGTGGCAGATAGAAGTATGACAAATAGAACTGACAATAATTTGTTGATCCTTTTATATAAACACTTTTATGTCACAACCCAAGGCTCAATGTCTGCCGTATTCTCTCTTTGTTCTTGTTTCCTTATTAGGATGCTTGTGGGCGGAGTTGGGAGGGTCGTCAGCTACATGGGAAACACCTGGGCCCGGTGTGTCCCAGGATAAATAGACCTCTTCCCCATTCATGGAAGAGACTCTCTCCATGCAGCCACCTTTATAGATTTTGTTGTATCTTGGTTGTTTGCTTTGGCACCTTTCAACACCCTGCATTATCACATTCATGCATGCAAATCACTCACTTACACTACTGATTACACACCATTGTATATTGTATTTAGTTTACGTAATTTAATAAATATATATTTTGTTGCTCCTTTTCTCCACGTTGTCTCCCTTTTGTTACGGGCTTTGAGCCGGTTCGTGACAATGTGATCCACCAGTTATGCTAATGTCTATCTAGGAAAATGCATGATTCTGTGTTAAGGTGTTTTCTTGAACAATAGGTTGCAGGTTGCGGGACCAACTCTTATAGTGGTGCTTCATGATCAGAGTTGTACAGGCTTGAATTCTCAATTGTGACTACCCTTTAAGAGTGAGACAATTTAAGATAGCACAATGTTTGAAGTTGACATATTGCCTTGAATAGAAATACGGTGCATTCTGCAAGTATTCAGACCCCTTGACTTTTTCTACATTTTGTTACGTTACAGCCTTGGATAAATGGATGAAATAAACGTTTTTCCAATCTACACACAATACCGTATAATGACAAAGCGAAAAAGGTTTTAAGTAATGTTTGCAAATGTGTTACAAATAAAATAACAAGTATTCAGACCCTTGCTATGAGACTTGAAATTGAGCTCAGGTGCACCCTGTTTCCATTGATCATCCTTGATGTTTCTACAACTTGATTGGAGTCCACTTGGTAAATTCAATTGATTGGACATTATTTGGAAAGACACACACCTGTCTATATGATCCCACAGTTGAGTGCATGTCAGAACAAAAAAAAAGCAATGTGTTCAAAGGAATTGTCAGAACTCCGAGACAGGATTGTGTCGAGGCACACATCTGGGGAAGGGTACAACAAAAAAATGTTCGCAGCATTGAAGGTCCCAAGAACAGTGGCCTCCATTCTTAAATGGAAGAAGTTTTGAACCACCAAGACTCTTCCTAGAGCTCGCCGCCCGGCCAAACTGAGCAATCGGGGGAGAAGGGCCTTTGTCAGGGAGGTGACCAAGAACCCAATGGCCACTCTGACAGAGCTCCAAAGGTCCTCTGTGGAGATGGGAGAACCTTCCAGGAGAACAGTGGCCATAAGGGAACCACTCCTCGGTAAAAGGCATATGACAGTCCGCTTGGACTTTGTCAAAAGGCACCTAAAGGACTCTCAGATCCTGAGACACAAGATTCTCTGGTCTAATGAATCCAATAACTATTTGGCCTGAATGCCACATCTGGAGGAAACCTGGCACCATCGCTACGGTGAAGCATGGTGGGGATGTTTTTCAGCGGCAGGGACTGGGAAACTAGTCAGGATCGAGGGAAAGATGAACAGAGCAAAGTACAGAGAGATCCTTGATGAAAACCTGCTCCAGAGCACTCAGGACTTTAGACTGGGGTGAAGGTACCTTCCAACAGGACAACGACCCTAAGCACACAGCCAAGACAACGCAGGAGTGGCTTGGGACAAGTCTCTGAATGTCCTTGAGTGGCCCAGCCAGAGCCCAGACATGAACCCGATTGAACATCTCTGTGCAGCGACGCTCCCCATCCAACCTGACAGAGCTTGAGAGGATCCACCGAGAAGAGTGGGAGAAACTCCCCAAATACAGGTGTGCCAAGCTTGTAGCGTCATACTCTAGAAGACTCAAGGCTGTAATCGCTGCCAAAGGTGCTTCAACAAAGTACTGAGTAAAGGGTCTGAATACGTATGTAAATGTAATTTCAGTTTTTTATTTTTAATACATTTGCAAACATTTATAAAAAGCTGTTTTTGCTTTGTCATTATGGGGTAGTGTGTGGATTGATGAGTGGAAAAACGTAACCGAATGTGGAAAAAGTCAAAGGGTCTGAATACTTTCCGAATGCACCCTTCTGACTTGGGGGCCCAGGCTTTACCTTAATGGGATTCACAAGTTCCTCACATGATACGCGGTTGTGTGGTTGAGTGGGAAACATTCCCAAAGCAAATGTCATGTTAATTTCCTGAGGTTGGGGGTTCTATTCTTCTGACTGTCTCCTTCTCTTCCGGTTTCTAATGTCTAAATAAAGCATTTGAAAATAATGTTGGAATTTCCATTGGTTCAAATAATAATAATACATGGGACTTATAAAGCGCTTTTCAAGGACACAAAGTCGCTTTAGAATTACAGAAAAAAAGACAAAAAACATGAGGCATAACAAAACATCAGACTAAACAAAACATGATTATGGCGAGGGAAGTACCTGGTTAGCTTAGAAGGATGTAGCTACCTAGTGCTAGCGCAGTAGATGGAGGCATTCACCCAATTGTTTGCAGACCACCATAATACCATAGAAGAAGTAGCTAGTTAACGTATGCTATGACACCGGCCCCGGCGAGGGCAAAGGACACTGTGTACCGTGTTCTAGCTAGCTAGCTAGCTAGCTACTTCCCTTGTCGTAACGTTGTTATCAAAACTGCAAAGGAAATAGTACATGTCCAAACTTTTGTGTTAATTATCCATAGCAAAGATGACGGATTTTAAAAGAAGACCCGTTTACCATTGAAAACAATTGTCAGGTACGGTCGGAGAGAATGCTCTGATCATTGGCTGATCCCTCCTGATGACCTAGATATAATCATGTGATCCTTCCTTAACCCATGCAGCGGATTGAGGGCTTCTACCATTTTACTGTAAAGGCAATGTCCATGCTAAAATGGCCTTTTGGTCACTAGAGGCCTCTATCTATCTCTTTGGCTTAGCACATTGACTTCTACTGAACCAGAAATAAAATGAGTCAATTTCCACATGACCGTTAGTCATGGTAATTAGGCTTCTCCAAGCTCTGCTGCTGCTGGTCATTAGTAGCCTACCAAACTTGCTAACTGCCTGGTACTCAGCACTCTATTGTCCTCTAATCACTCTGACATCAACGCAAATGTATTCGAAAATCTAATCCAACACTTCATGAGAGCCCATGAGCTCATGTTGCTCAACATTTCTATAGGCTATGCAACTGCGGGAGAAAACAGAGTGATGGCCGCAAATAAAAAGAGGAGGATCCCATCAGCTTTCTATAGGCTAGGCCAACTATATTTATTTCTCAACTTTTCTAATATTAAGCACATTGCTTATATTTACAACAGGAGTGTAGCCTACCTGTCTGGCATGAAAATAAATCACGGGGAAAAGTGTCTTTAAGTGCATAGATGACATATATTTATCCCCACGGCCCCTGTTTCCATCCATGCTAATGGTCCATTCTAAATCAAAACAAGTGTCACACATATGTTATTTAGTATATGTAAAGACAAGATTAAATCAAGATTAGTCTGATGGGTGACAATATTAGCCTATCACTTGTGAATGATATATTATCACTTGTGAATGTTGCCTGGCATAAGAAACAATGCCTCTTTTTGAGACTTTTTAGAATCATAGTCTCACACTTCATGTAGCTTAGCCCATTGGCCTATATGTTTTAATAAGGTTTGTATCACAACTAAAGTAGCCAAATAACTTCTTAAAATTAAGCACATTAACCCACTTTACAAGGGGTGTAGAGCCTAACTGGCATACATAAGCAGTGTGTGAGTTTCAAGTTTGGGGAAGATATTTTTCACCATAAAAATGCACCTTTATAATAAAAGCATTACATGCATAATTGCATTTGCAGTCACTTTTGATAATCGTGTTTTCCGCTAATGGGGCTTATTACCGTGTGCGCATTGCTGCGCTTATAATGTGAACAAATACACTAATAGTTTATCAACATTTTAAGCTAAACGTTCTGATCTGTTGCATCAGCCACATTGCATAAAAAAACATTTTTTTGATGCTAGTGGTTGTATGAATTTGGGATCTATTGTATCCCACAACTGTCCCAGGCTGTTTGTAATATTTATTTCTCGCACACAGTAGAATAGGTCGACTTTTGTACTGTGTGGGACAGTAGATTGGCATAGGCTAGTGCTTTTGCTGTTCGTTAGGCTTACTTATCTTGTTGGCTGGCAAATTGTGGACAGTTCTTCCAATGTTTTCAGTATGCACCTCAGATTTGGATAAGGACACGCCCAGTTGCGTCCCCAATATGTCTGTCTTCACTTGTAGCCTGTGAGAAAGACTAGATCACGTGACGGAGAGCCATGTGAGTGAGAGGCGCTTCTGATTGTGCAGCACACTCAGGGAGAAGGGCACTCCAAGCTGCAAAAAGCAAGGATTTTTTTAGGGTGCATTACGCCCACAAAGGGGATGCCACTGTGAAATTAGAGGCATTATAAAGCGCTTGTCAAATTGTGAATGAGAGACTATTGGAGTGTGTACAGCCTACGCAAAAAAAGCTGAGCAAATGCCTTTCAAGCGACTTTTTCAAATCATCATTATAGTCTCATCATGCAGCCTTACAATGTATTAAAAATCTAAACATATAGCCCAACGTTTGTAGAACAAATAAAGTTACATGAATAACTCTAAATTAAGCATATGGTAGTAACTATTTCTTTGTTAACTGCTCAACACAGAATAGCCACATGTGCGCACTCCCTCAAATCGTTTGGAGAAAATATTATAATTTTTTCTTCAGCGTTGTTCAGTTGTATTCTTCATACTATAAAATAATATAAAACAATACCATGGAATTATAAGAGAATCTTGTCTGCTAAAGGAACTAGTGTGGCCCACAACAATTTGGCATAGCCACATCAGGACCTAATATAAGGAAAACTCAGAGTATGCTATTCTTTTCATCTGAAATAGACTACATTTTCTTAATATCATGCTTCTTTAGAACTGTATAAAATGAATAATGGATTTATTGTTAAGGTGTAGGCTATGTTGCATGGATTTATTCGACTTTTTAATATGTCTTGTAGGCTATGTGTGGAAGCCAGGAGATCCTAAATGTGTTAATGTCATTAATTAACTGTCAATTACAGTGAGACCGACAGTTATTTGCTTGCCAATCACCAGCTGACAAAATTTCATGACCGCCTATGGAGTGACATGTCTTGCTTCCACTTCCGTCTCTATGTTGATGCATAGAAGGAGGCGTTTGTGCAGATGCAGAACCACCCACATGCAGGAACATCCTGAATTGCGGGCTGCAATTGCACCCTTCTCTACACATTTGGGGTGGCAAATAGCCTTGAAGTTAGAGAGTTGGTCTGAGTTGGTACATTTACCAGAATGTGGCTTGTTTGAATCCTGGTGCCGACACGTTGAACAATTTTTCTGTTCTTGAGCAAGGCACTTAGTCCCAATTGCTCCAGAGATAGAGTAAATAATGGCTGTGAGCAAATGTTTTCGTCACTGAGCAAATGTCAGGTCTGCTGAGAACAAACTTGTTCTATCGTTCAGCCTACAGTAGCAGCCAATGTGTGGTGTTCAATGTAGGCCTACATTCCATGAGACTTTTGAAACAAACCTGCAGGGCTTGACATTAACCTGTTTATCCACCTGTCTTTCAGACAAGGACGTGACTGAAAATGTTGTTGTGTTGTTTGATGCAAGAAACCACTTTACAAAATAAAATGCATTATTATTATTCCCATACCATTATTACAGACAATGAGACCAATTATACTACCCTCCGCCTATTGGCTACTTAGCTCATTCAAGCCTGTCTCAAAATACAACACGGCCCCTTTAAGGCAAAAAAAAGCTCTATACTTGACTCACTTTTCAAAGATGTCTAGAAATGCACATTTTGTACTCTTGTAGGAAGCAATCACTCCCCCATTGCTGACTACAAATGATCTATAACTGGGCTAATAACTCACTAACTAGCAAAACCACCGATTAACTGGCCCATCCATTTTGGCTAAATAGTTCAGATACAGGCATTCCTGGTAAGCACCGTAACCTCCAAACCTCAAAAGACTGACTTGAGCACAACAAATGGCAGGTACCCTAGTGGTTAGAGCGTTGGGCCAGTAACCGTAAGGTTGCTGGATGGAATCCCCATAGCTGACCATGTACAAATATGTTGTTCTGCCCCTGAACAAGGCAGTTACTGTTACAGGCACAGTTCCCCGGTAGGCTGTCATTGAAAATAAGAATTTGTTCTTAACTGACTTGCCTAGTTAAAATAAATAATAAAATATTAACAAATGTGCACAGGTGGCAACATGCAGCTTTCACTTTGATCTCAAAATAAGCACATCTGCTCAAGCTGTAAAAAACAGTTCAAAGTGAATGGCATAGACGTGGCTGAACGAATAAAACGGACAATATAGAGCTGGTGGGATTTTCCATGCACCGGCAGAACAGATACCTCTGGTAAGACGAGGGGTGGGGGTGTGTGTCTTTTTTTCAATAACAGCTGGTGTACGATGTCAAAAATGAAAGAAGTATCGAGGTATTGCTCTCCTGAGGTAGAGTACCTTATGATAAGTTGTTGACCGCAATATCTACCAAAAGAGTTCTCATCTGTATATTCGTAACAGTCTATTTACCACCACAAAGCGAAGCTGGCACTAAGACCGCTCTCAACCAACTCTGTAAGGCCATAAGCAAAGAAGAAAATGCTCACCCAGAAGTGGTGTTCCTAGTGGCCGGGGACATTAATGCAGGCAAACTTAAATCAGTTTTACCAAATTTTAAATGCATTTCACATGTGCAACCTGAGGAAAAACAATCCTGGACCACCTTTACTCCACACACAGAGAAGCATACAAAGCTCTCCCCCGCCCTCCATTTGGCAACAATATCCTCCTGATTTCTGCTTACAAGCTAAAACTAAAGCAGGAAGTACCAGTGACTCGCTCAATACGGAACTGGTCAGGTGACGTGGATGCTACACTACAGGACTGTTTTGCTAGCACAGACTGGAATATGTTCCGGGACTCACCAATTGCATTGAAGAATACACCACCTCAGCCATTGGCTTCATCAATAAGTGCATCGACGACGTCGTCCCCACAGTGACTGTACGTACATATCCCAACCAGAAGCCATGGATTACAGGCAACATCCGCATCGAGCTAAAGGCTAGAGCTGCCACTTTCAAGGAGCGGGAGACTAATCCGTACGCTTATAAGAAATCTCGCTATGCCTCAGACGAAACATCAAAAAAGGAAAGTGTCAATACAGGATTACGATTAAATCCTACTACACCAGCTCTGATGCTCATCGGACGTGGCAGGGCTTGAAAACTATTACGGACTACAAAGGGAAACCCGGACGCGAGCTGCCCAGTGACGCAAGCCTACCAGACTAGCTAAATGCGTTTATGCTCGCTTTGAGGCAAGCAACACTGAAGCATGCACGAGAGCACCAGCTGTTCTGGATGACCGTGTGGTAACGCTCTCGGTAGCTGATGTGAACAAAATCTTTAAACAGGTCAACATTCACAAAGCCGCTGGGCCAGATGGATTACCAGGATGTGTACTCAAAGCATACCCGGACCAAATGTCAAGTGTCTTCACTGATATTTTCAATCTCTCCCTGGCCGAGTCTGTAATACCTACATGTTTCAAGCAAGTCAGTAGCCATGAAGTGCTTTGAAAGGCTGGTCATGGCTCACATCAACAGCATCCTCCCGGACACCCTAGACCCACTCCAATTCGCACACCGCCCCAACAGATCCACAGATGATGCAATCTCAATCGCACTCCACACTGCCCTTTCTCACCTGGACCAAAAGGAACACTTATGTAGGAATGCTGTTCATCGACTACTGTACAGCTCAGCCTTCAACACCATAGTGTCCACGAAGCTCATCACTAAGCTAAGGACTCTGGTAAGAGTAGGCAAAAATATGTCTGCCATGCTGATCCTTAACACTGGGGCCCCTCAGGGGTGTGTACTTAGTCCCCTCCTGTATTCCCTGTTCACCCACGACTGCATGGCCAAACACGTACTCCAACACCATGATTAAGTTTTCTGACAACACAACAGTGGTAGGCCTGATCACTGACAACGATGAGACGGTCTATAGGGAGGTGGTCAGAAAACTGGCAGTGTGGTGCCAGGACAATAACCTCTACCTCAATGTGAGCAAGACAAAGGAGCTGATCGTGAACTACAGGAAAATGCAGGCAGAACAGGCCTCCATTAACATCGACCGGGCTTTTTATTTTAGCCTACATGGTAAATATGTTCTTCTTCTTGAGCTTCACTGTTGGTTAAGGGCTTGTAAGTAAGCATTTTACGGTAAAGACTACACTTGATGTATTCAGCGCATTGTGACAAATAAAGTTTGATTTTATTTCATTTTGATTGTAAGATAATTTATAATCTTACAATTTGCCTGGCAACTGTAGCCTATAGACTATTTAAACTACTATAGGACAATGATTTAGTTACCAGTGTCTTCTTTAAAGTATTAACATATTTTAGAAAATGTTGGAAAAATAAAGCAGCTCTGTATCTAAATATTTGTTTAATTGTTGTGTAGAATAAGATGTCAAACATTTCTGGAAAAAATTATCAATACTTATGCTATAAAATATTTGTATTTCACCATTTGATTCTATGATTCCAAAGCATTCTTTGTGTGTTTTGATGCTGTTTTGTACATGCATTGATACACAAACAAGTTTTTTCAAGACACTCTCTTAGAAACACCAACATTTAGATTGAAGAACCACGTTGAGAGTACTTTCAGAGTACTTCTACTCTGTTTTTAAAACACTTTCTGTGTGTCATAACATTTACACTTGGGTTTCCATTCAAAAACATCCCAAACACCAGATCTCAGTCTAGGTGCATTACTTCTCATGGTTTCATTTCACAGCCATGTTTTTTAAAATTGTCTTTCTATTTTGTGTAACAATGACCTATAATTTCAAGTTTGTCGTGCTCAGGTCACGTAGTCTTTTGAGATTTTGAGCTCACGGGGCTTATCAGGAATGACTATCTGAGAGTCTAAACTATTTAGCCAAACTGGATGGGCCAGTTCATGGGTGGTTTCGTCATCTCTGTGTGTGTGTTTGTTGAGACATTCCTTCGTTCTCTGTCCTACATTAAAGCATGCCACACTTCCTAACTGGGTTTCAGTCACTCAGCCTCCCACTTCACACTTCTCTTCTCTGAAGCTAACTCAGGTAAGACAAACATAAATATTTAATATTTACGCATATACTGTATGTCATTAACGTGTTACCTACTTTTTGTCATTTCAATGTGGAAATGTTGGTAATATTCGGTAAAGACGTTGATCAATGAGATTTCAACCTTTATTCACCCACTCAGCCAGAAGTTTGTTGAATTCCCAATGTGTTATTACTATGCCTACAACTATCTAAAAGCACAACCAAATTCCAATAGAAAAACAGTGTCTGATTTGATTTAGTTGTCATCTAAATGTGTTATCATATTGCTTCATCTAATATCAGAACCAAATGACCTGATTCGAGTTGAGATTACATTAACAGTACATAGTGCAAGTGATCAATGCTGTTTGAGATTCTGCTAGATTATTACAGTGCCTTTGGAAAGTATTTATACCCCTTGACCAATTCCACATTTTGTTGTGTTAGAACCTGAATTCATAATGGAATAAATCAAAAGAATGTCTTACCCATCTACACACAATACCCCATAATGACAAAGTCAAAACATGCTTTAGAAATTGTTGCACATTTATTGAACTGAAATACACAAATATCTCACTCACAGTGCATTTGGGAAGTATTCAGACCCCTCGACCTTTTCAACATTTTGTTACAGCCTTATTCTAAAATGGATTAAATAGTTATTTTTCATCAATCTACACACAATACTCCATAATGACATAGCAAAAACTATTTTTTAGAATTTCTTGCAAATGTATAAAAAATTAAATATAAGATTTACATACACTACCGGTCAAAAGTTTTAGAACACCTACTCATTCAAGGGTTTTTCTTTATTTTTACTATTCTCTACATTGTAGAATAATATAGGAAAACTAGGAAATAACACATTTGGAATCATATAGTAACCAAAAAAGTCTGGGATCTGAATACTTTCCGAAGGCACTGTACATTAGTATTCACACCCCTGAGTCAATACTCTGTAGAAGCACCTTTGGCAGCGATTATAGCTGTGTGTCTTTCTGGGTAAGTCTCTAAGAGCTTCCCACATCTGCATTGTGCAACATTTGCCCATTACAACAAAAAAAATCAATTCTGTCAAATTGGTTGTTGATCATTGCTACACAACCATTTTCAGGTCTTGCCAAAGATCTTCAAGTAGATTTTAGTCAAAACTGTTACGGCCACTCAGGAACATTCACTCTCTTCTTGGTAAGCAACTCCAGTGTAGATTTGGCCTTATGTTTTAGGATATTGTCCTGCTGAAAGGTGAATTCCACTCCCAGTATCTGGTGGAAAGCAGACAACCTGGTTCTCCGCAAGGATTTTGCCTGTGCTTAGCTCCATTCTGTTTCATCCTTTAAAACCCAGTCCCCAGGCCTTAACGGTTACTAGCTTACACAACATGATGCAGCCACCACTATACTATATAATTTTGGAGAGTGTTACTCAGTAATGTGTTGTGTTGGATTTGCCCCAAACATAACACTTTCCATTCAGGACAAAAGGTTAATTACTTTGCCACATTTTTTGCAGTATTACTTTAGTGCCTTGTTGCAAACAGGAAGCATGTTTTGGAATATTTTTAGTCTGTACATGCTTCCTTATTTTCACTCTATCAACTAGGTTAATATTGTGTTGATCCATCCTCAGTGTTCTATCATAGCCATTAAACTCTGCAACTATTTTAAAGTCATCATTGGCCTCATGGTGAAATCCCTGAGCAGTTTCCTTCCTTTCTGGCAACTGGGTCAGGAAGAATGCCTGTATCTTTGTAGAGATTGGGTGTATTGATACACCATCCAAAGTGTAATTAATAACTTCACCATTCTCAAAGGGATATTCTGTGACTTAAGGAAATTAAATCAAACATTGTCACATGCGCCAAATACAACAAGAACCTTAACATGAAATATTTACGTACAAGCCCTTAACCAACAGTGCAGTTCAAGAAGAGTTAAGAAAATTCTTGCAAAATAAACAAAAGTACTTAAAAATGTAACACCATAAAATAACAATAACGAGGCTATATACAGGTGGTACCGTTACCGTTTCGTCAGTGTGCAGGAGGTACAGGTTAGTTGAGGTAATTTGCACATGTAGGTAGGGGTGAAGTGACTAGGGGGGGGGGGGCTGGGGGGGGGGGGTCAATGTAAATAGTCCGGTGGCCATTTTATTAATTGTTCAATAGTCTTATGGCTTGGGGGTAGAAGCTGTTAAGGAGCCTTTTGGTCCTAGACCTGGTGCTCCTGTACCGCTTGTCGTGCGGTCACAGAGGAAACAGTCTATGACTTTGGGGACTGGAGTCTGACAATTTAATGGGCTTTCCTCTAACACCACCAGTTATATAGGTACTGGATGGCAGGAACCTTGGCCCCAGTGATGTACTTGGTCGTATGCATTACCCTCTAGCGCCTTACGGTCAGATGCCGAGCAGTTGCCATACCACGTGGTGACGCAACCGGGCAGGATGCTCTCGATGGTGCAGCTGTAGAACTTTGAGGATCTAGGGACCTGAGGGGGAATAGGTTTTGTTGTGTCCTCTTCACGACTGTCTTGGTGTGTTTGGATAGTTTGATAGTTTGTTGGTGATGTGGACACCAAGGCACTTGAAACTCTCAACCCGCTCCACTACAGCACCGTCAATAGGGGCCTGTTCGACCCACCGTTTCCTGTAGACCACGATCAACTCCTTTGTCTTGCTCACGTTGAGGGAAAAGTTGTCCTGACACCACACTGCCAGTTCTCTGACCTCCCTATAGGCTCTCATATCGTTGCCGGTGATCCAGTCTTTACTCATAGACTTAAGGGGTTGAACACATTTCAGGTTTTCCTTTGTAAACATAAGTCCACTTTGACATGGGTTATTATGTATAAGCCAATGACAAATCTAAATTTGATTCAGCCTGTAAAATAACATTGAAAAGAGTCAAGGGGTATGAATACTTTCTGAAGGCAATGTATAGCAATTGTGAAGATCGTAACAAACATGCAACCTATGCATGCCATCTTGAACATGCACGCTTTTTATGATTACGTAAGACATTTGTTAAGGTAGGTTAATGTTACATATGCCTCTTGGAGGGGGAACGCAACACCCTGCTACAACTCAACTCCCTGTGGAGTGAAAAAAAGTATGTGGCCGTAGGTGCGGAGGAAGGACGACAGAGCCAGAGAAAATGACCTTTTACAGGGAATGTATTACTCCTAACACGGTATTGTTGGGAAAAGGGCTGGACTGACCCCAAGCAAAGAAAGTTAAAGTTAAAGAGTACCCTCTCCTACCTTACCTGCCTACCCACTACTTACCTAATCTTTCAGCACCTCCTGGCATGCTAACCAAAATACAGGTGGTGGTCCGCCCAGATCTTACCTAGTGTGCGTACACAGTAAATAATACGGGTTACGCATGCCCGCAGGCCTCTAGCCTAAACACTCCCAATGTGCATTCCCCTTCACCCCCAGGAACAAATAAAACAGAATAATTACTAACTTAAAGTGAAGAATTTCAATCATCAAAAACTCTTAAGTCGTATTGGCATACACATACCTCAGAAAGCCGCTATAAAATACTTTTAACAAAACTTTCACAGCCTAACAACCAACACAGAACATCAAATACGCGCTCTCCTCCTAACAAAGGAACACTGGCTTTTATCCAGCTGGAGAATGAGTTGGTAATTGAAGACAGCTGTTTCCCCTGAGGAGAGGGAGGGTTCAGAGCTCTAATCATCGATGGGGCCGACCAATCAACTCCTTGAGGAATCCAGGATTCTGTTTCCTGAAATGCACATGCCCACAACAACACAGAAACTGGGGAACGTAACAGCTAACCTCAAAATGTGGCCATGTATGTGTTACTTTGATGGAACTATCCAAGCAGAAGATCTCCTTAAAATGTTGATATTTGGTTGCATTGACAACCAAACACAATTCCAAAGTGAATCCAACATATTAATGATTAACTTGAAGATGACATTTAAAATCAACCAAAGCTTGAAGCCCTAGGCCTATATATTGTACATTTTTTGTTGAACCCTGGATGGAATACAAACAATGACTGTTGATGACTTTGAATATGCTATGTAGGCCTAAATAGTCTCATTGATGATATATTACTTATAACGTATGGTTACATTTCATTTGCACTGTTAAACCTACCTTTTTGGAATGATTTTGATAGCAATAGTGAATATAGTTGTTAAGAGATCTCTCAAAAATCATTCAACAATCATTATTGAGCTAGCACATAGGTGACAAATATCAAAGCTAAGCAGAGCTGGGTTTAATTGGGATGGGAGACCCAATAAATAGCTGTAGATAGATCACCTCTCCAGTAGGAGGTGCTGCCTAGCCAATTGTCTTTTTGTGATACTGGATATAACGTTGAAGAATTTATATTGTTTCAAAGGTACAAATTCAACATATTTTATACGCTGAAAATAAATTACAATCATGACATAATCCTGTGGTTGAAAATCCACCATCAAAACAATAGTTTGCGTTGATTACTTTTTTCCAATCCAATGTATTTTCCACGTCACAATAAATTGACAAATTAAGTTGAAATGTTGACTAAACCAGTTTGTGCCCAGTGGGATATTACGGTATGTAATCGTAATTTACAGTTTACCTCAGACTATGATTGCTGCCATTTTCAAAGAAACAGTTATTAAACAAAGCTTAGTCTGGGGACAACTATACAGTAAGCACTTAGCACTGGACTTTTGTGTAATGAACATACAGCATTATGAAGAATTTCAACTCAGTTTGACTTCACAAACTATCTTGAAAACTATATAGCACTATTATTGTGGAGTGTGAAACATCCTCTCATATTAGTTTGCTGGTGGTGTGACTCCTGTCATAAAAAACAAATTAAAATCCCCACAGACACTGCCACCATGTCAAAGAAGATGGTCATTCAGCAGCCCAATCACTTTGTTCAGGCCGTCACATCAAACCAATGGAGCTCCGAAATCTGTGACTGCACCCAGGATATGTCTTCGTGTAAGTGTGTGTGTGTGTGTGTGTGTGTGTGTGTGTGTGTGTGTGTGTGTGTGTGTGTGTGTGTGTGTGTGTATGTGTGTGTGTGTGTGTGTGTGTGTGTGCGTGCGTGCGTGCTTGCATGTGTTCGTGTGCGTCTGTTACCACTCGATTCCATTCAATCGATAAACTATGCTTGTATCAATCAACAAAGAGAACATCCTGTTCACTGTGATTTCTTGTCCTCTATATCCTTCTATAGGTTGCTTTGCGTTCTGGTGCTTCCCCTGTTTTACCTGTATAACAGCGAGAGAGGCTGGGGAGTGTCTGTGTCTGCCTCTGCTAGACGGTTTCGGCTACATCCCCCCAGCCACCATGTCCATGAGGGTGGGCATGCGCCAGCGCTACGGCATCGAGGTACGGACACACAGAACCTCATGCACTAGTCTATTCTCTGAAGCCTTGATGTTTGCTTTAGATGTATTTTACTGACTTAGCTTGGCATGTCTTATGACTAGAGCCCTGGGTTGTTCCTGACTGATCATATGATCTGACCAGGAAATACTCTGGGCCTTATAGTTATAGGCAATATGTACAGGTATGACTATTGGTGAAGATGTTGTATTATGGAAAAATGTTGTGTCCATAGAAATTAGGTATATTTCCCAGTTCCTTTGACACTGTTCGTGTGAACGTGTGTAATGTCTCGTAGTAGTCTACATCTATCAGTCCCTCCATCTCTCCAGTAATTCATGATGTTTCCCTCACCTTAGCCAACTTCTAATCTGATCTCAGAACTGTCCTAACCAGTTTTCCGTAACTTCTTGCTCAGGGAGTAGCCTGGGTACCAGTCTGTCTGCACTAACGTTCCATTCCTTGCCACTCCCAGTCATGCCAAACAAGGAGTTGGAATGATAGCACAAACAGATTGAGGACCAGGCTAGTCGGGGAGTAATACATAATGTTCTGATGATGTCATAGTGCTGAACTCCAATCAGATATTCTACCCTCTCTTTGTAATTGATTGACAAATGTAGCCAGTACTAACAGATCCTTAATCAGGTGTAATGTGGAGTGTCTCTGTCTCTCCACTAATCTTAGATCAGTTATAATGTGTAACGATGTATCTCTGTCTCCTCCCTAACAGGGCACCATGTGTAATGACTGTGTCTATTCCTTCTTCTGCCTGCCCTGCACCTGGTGTCAAATGTCACGAGAGATGAAGACCCGCCTCCAACCCATCACTCTCATCAATGCACACACAAGATAAGGAAAGACCTCGCTCTTTCTCATACTCCTCTTCATCATCACTGTCGCGTTGAGTAGGTCAGAAGGCAAACTGAAAAACCTCACCTCTATCAAATAAAAGGATGGTGGACCAGCAAAAGTACTTCTGTGCAAGGGTGTTTATTTACATAATGAATCTGGAAGAAAAACAACGGTACTGCCATCAAAAGTATAAGACAGTTTAAAAAAAATAAATAAAAAAAAGAGGAGGAAAATATTATAATTAATTAAAAATATATTGGTGCCCCATCAACAGCTCCATCCAACATGCCCCCCTCCCCTTTAAACTGAACAGGCACTACAAAGCCAGTCAGTCCTATTGCCATAGCTCTGGTCTTTATCCCAGCATAACAGGAAGCTACAGAGACGGAGAGAGGAATAGAAGCAAACAAACAGCGCGCTCATTCATAACATTGATAAGTACAATAAACGTTGCTTAACATGAACGCGTGTCTGTATATTATGTATACCATAACAAACTGTTACTGACGGGAGGTAAGACTAAAGTGTGTAATAAAGTGTGTAATGTAGGTACTAAGATGGCGAAGTTAACTTGTGTGTCGAACCACATTGCTAACGTAGCTGATAACGGAGCCGGCGACGAGTGTGCATGTGTTCCAAACGCTGCCCGCGGCCAGTTGCGGACTTCTCTGTCACAGTCGCACACCACCATCATCATATATCAATCTTCCTCTTCATCATGGTCATTAGACTAATCATATTAAATATCATAAGACATATGTGAATGGAATACCAACAATATCATACTTATCGTGGACTACACATTATATCCTCAGTTGACTCTAATAAATCACTCACTGGCACCAAACCCCTCACCATGTAACGTCACTCAGGCACGTGTACTATTTCGAGCTAGTCTGGGTGTTGTGGAATGTCCAATCTTCATCTTTCATCATGCTGTCACAGGTAGTTCACATTCACAACTTCCTCCCTGTCAACAGCTAAATACAGTATGTTTGGTCCGCATAAATACATTTCCAAAACCCTTTTAAAACTGGACCATTGTATTGCAGAAACATACAATTGTATTACGAGAGAAAGTTATGAAAGATTAACAAGGAAAAACAGATATATATATATATACATTCAGTGCCTAAGGAAAGTATTCAGACTCCATGACTTTTTCCACATTTTGTTATGTTACAGCCTTATCTAAAATGTATTTAAAAAAAATAATCTCAAATCTACTCACAATACCTCATAATGACAAAGTTAAAACAGGTTTTTAAGTTTGATAATTTATAAAAATTTATTTACATAAGTATTCAGACCCTTTGCTATGAGACTCAAAATTAAGCTCAGATGCACCCTGTTTCCATTGATCATCCTTGAGATATTTCTACAACTTGATTGGAGTCCACCTGTGGTAAATTCAATTGTTTGGACATGATTTAGAAAGGCACACACCTGTCTATATATATTTGTCAGAGCCAAAACCAAGCAATGAGGTCGAAGGAATTGTCCGTAGAGCTCCGAGACAGGATTGTGTCGAGGCACAGATCTGGGGACGGGTACCAAGAACACAGTGGCCTCCATTCTTAAATGGAAGAAGTTTGAGCTGTCCGCCCGGCCAAACTGAGCAACCGGGAGAGAAGGATCGTGGTCAGGGATGTGACCAAGAATCCGATGGTCACTCGATGACAGATCTCTAGAGTGCCTCTGTGGAGATGGGAGAACTTTCCAGAAGGACAACCATCTCTGCAGCACTCCACCAATCAGGCCTTTATGGTAGAGTGGCAGACTGAAGCCACTCCTCAGTAAAAGGCATATGACAGCCCGCTTGGAGTTTGCCAAAAGGCAGCTAAAGGACTCTCAGATCCTGAGATACAAGATTCTCTGGTCTGATGAATCAAAGATTTAACTATTTTCTAACATCTCTGGAGAGACCTGAAAATAGCCACACAGCAACCCTCCCCCATGTAACCTGACAGAGCTTGAGAAGATCTAAATGTAATTTATGGTTCGGGAAGACCATATTCATAGTTTCCTCGTGCATAAAGGTGGTGGAATTATTAGGGAATTAAGTCAAGGTCAGACACACCTCCGCCACATCTTCATTTATTCGATCTCCCCCAAAACGAATAGCAGGTGAATAGCACGCTATTCTCATGCTTAAGTTTGATGTCAGAATATGCACAGAGAGAAAAGTGCATAAAAAGGGAATTACGTTCCATTTATGCACGCTTAAAACTCGGGTCGGAATCAGCATCCCTGAACAATAGAAGGAATTGCAAAGCCGTTAAAAAGCAAGTTGCAGCCAAGTAAAACGTATTTCATTTTTGACACAAGTTGGCATTGAGTTGCAGATAGAGCCAAAAGTTAGGAAAAAGTAACAGTCCATTGTTGTTGCTTGTTGTTCATGTTCTTCCTCCTCAGTCGAGCGGCTGGCCAGTCACCATGGCAACACACGTGATAATCAGCAACAACCAACAGTCTCAGCCTCCTCAGCCCTAGACACCAGCTCTAAAAGCCACCCACTCTAACCAGTGGAGCACTGGCATCTGTGGCTGCTTCGACGACTTACAAGTCTGTGAGTCTGTCGGTCAGAGTTCAGTTTACATCTGTATTTCAGAATGTCTTATTAAAACATGGCATATTTTGAGACATCAACCTCTTGATACAACCACTCTTTATATTCCATGCATACAAAATAACTTCATAAAAACACAGCGCTACACGCTACTAATCACGGTGAGTTAGATACGTCTCCTATCAGTGCTAGCAGATCTTTTCTCTGCCCTGCACACTCTCACCCCATCCTCAGGCTGTTTTGCCTACTGGTGCTTCCCCTGTTTTGCCTACACTACCACCTCAACGTTCGGAGAGTGTTTCTGTCTCCCCCTGCTGGACATCTTAATGAGATTTACCCTGGCTGGTAGGGGTGTCTTCCCGGACCCCTCGTGTCCATGTCCATGAAGGTGGCGGTGTGCAACCGCTATGCCATTCATGTAGGTTAACAAATTGAGAGCTGTACTATTAGTCTGAACGCCTGAATGAATATACTAAAGGGAGACTATCAGACTAAGCTTATGGACTTTGTGTAAGCGTGAGGCAGTGCATTCTCCACAGCACATGAGGGCTTATGTGGGCTTGTGCCTAATAATACAAATAATAATAATTTATTCAACTTATTTAGCACTTTTCAAAGAATCTCAAAGCACTCCAAAGCACAAAAAAAGACAAGTAATTTAAAAAAACAACATCTGAGATGGACAGTCATTAAGTTCATGGCTTGAGTGGTCATCTGAGGTAGGTGGTCAAGCGAGAGAGAAAGTCCGGAGGTAGGCAGAAAGCACTCGCTGTCTCTGGCTTTTCCATAATAGAACTCAGTCACATGAAGTTTGAGCTTAGTTTTAGCAGTCAATGTAATCATACAGTATTCCAGGTTTGGTACCCTTGCAGATACCTTATTGCAACTGTTTGTGACTAGAAACACTATAGAGTACTAAACATGACGCCTACAAGATCAAAAGATAATGACTGTTTGAGATTATAGTATTTAAGTCACATGTCACGTCTCTCTAAAGGGTGACATGATGGCGGACTGTGTGTACTCCACCCTTTGCAACATCTGCTCCTGGTGCCAGCTGGCCCGGGAGATCAAGAGACGCAGACAGACCTTCACAGTCATCAACGCCCAGTCCGTGATGCTGCCCGGTCAGAACATGGCGATGGCCTCCCAGCCTGGGGTCAATACATCTCAGACCACGGGTCATATCCTCTCAGCCTATAATCAACTCCACCCCTCAGGCAGTCTTGGCCACTAGGTTCAGGTAACCTTTGACCTTTGACCCTGCAAACACACCTCACGGGGTTAGCCACGCCCTCTGGTGGTAAAAGCTAAGGTATCTAATCTTTCAACTCTTTTAAAAATTATGCTCCCAATATATGTCAATGCCCCAATGCAGATGGAAATTTGTTAAATGTAGATTATGTAAGTGTTAATTATGAAAACATATAAATAGCTTTAACCATAGAATACATTTAAATACCATAGCCTGTAGCACTCACACTATGTAATTTAATGAACCTTTATTAACCTTTATTTAACTGGGCAAGTCAGTTAAGAACAAATTCTTATTTGCAATGATGGCCTAGCACCATTCTAAGCAAGCCTGTGATCACTTATTCTTACTACAGTTTAGCGTCTCTGTTAACTTAAGAGCCAGGCAGTTGTCAATGTCGTTGGATAAGGCCAGCAGAGCAAGTTAGAGGGGGAGGCTGTAGCCCTCTGATACGACTGTGGTAACAGTCACAGTGACTCATGTGCTGTGATTTTAATCATCGTTAAAGCTCACGTTTATTTTCCTTCTGCTGTGTCCTCCCTCCCTCCCTCTCCGTCCCTTCCTCCCTCATTTGACATTTTAGTCAGATTTACAATTAGCGCATTCATCTTAACATAGGTGAGACAACCACATATCACAGTCGTAGCAAGTACATTTTCAGTCAATAAAGTACTATAGTTATCCTCAAAGTCAGTGTTGGTAGGAAAAGGAGGGTGGGAGGCCCTGTGGGATTTATTCCAGATACTCATTGAAGAGATTGGGTTTTATACATTTTCGGAAGATGGTTGGGGACTCCGCTGTCCAGACGATAGGGGGAAGCTTGTTCCACCATTGGTGTGTCAGGACTGAGAAGTTTTAACTGGGCTGAGCAGGAGCTGACCCCCTGTAGGGGTAGAACGGCCAAGAGACCAGAAATGGCAGAATGGAGTGCACAGGTTGGGGTATAGGGTTTGAGCATAGTGTGCTCTGTCTCGCTCGCTCTCAATTCCATTCTCTCTCTCTCTCTGTCTTTCTCTCTCACCCTCCCTCTCTCCCTTCTCCCTCTGACTTTCCAAAACATAGAAGGACATTGCTGTACATTAGTGAAGGGAAGAGTCCATCTAATGTCAAATGGATTTATTGTCAAATACATTTTAATCAAAACATTATCTATACCAAATACTACCATGTGTTAATGTGAAAAAGAAAATGTTACTTTGCCTGCAACTTGTATATTTGTTGTTAAACAAAATAAACAATTGTTCGCTAAACAACTCTAAACTATTATCCTGCAACTTGTATATTTGTTGTTAAACAAAATAAACAATTGTTCGCTAAACAACTCTAAACTATTATTCTCCTGTTTCTGAAAATTTGACAATACAAAAAAATGTAAGAGAGACTCCCCTTAAAAAGGCCTACGAAGCATCATTATGAGTCAGAAACATGTATTCTAGTGTTAAAATGTACTACAAAGTGTAAATAGGATCATTTTGGTCATCAAGTCAGTTTAGTCTAAAACTGAGTTTGGAACCTGTGTGTGACAACAAGTAAATTAAGGTTGGGTTTGGATTACAATATCAACAAATCGTGCTTCCTTTTGCCATTCTCCACGTGCAAATCGTCCTTCCGCTTCCCTTCACTGAATGGGGCTCTGTTGTTTCATCGCCTCCCGCCGGTTTGAGACTGAAAATACCTATACACATTTGATCATGCCTCCACAGACAAAGTTTTGACTTTGTGGCTGCGGTAACTAGTGGAAACCAAAGTTCTATAGTTTGCATGCCCTGCCAAAGGACCAAAGATTTGTATAACTAGTCTCATTTTTCTAGCTGTGCTAGTACTCGTAGCCTAGTATGCTGAATAGGTGGTTGGAGTTTGTCGCTCCCCTAGTCTGCACCAGTAACGCTAGCTTGGTGTGCATCAAATGGTGGTGGTGCATATAACTATAGATACTGGAACATCATGTCCTAGCTAGCTGGTGTAATTTAGCCAAGGACTCTATATAACATTCTTGCTGGTTATGTAGGTAACGTTAGCTATCTGTTGATAGAGTGAGGCAGGCTAGCTAATATTTTGGCTACCATTAACGTAGTTAGTTAGTTGGATAACTAACTAGCTACCTCATGACAATTTATCATTTGATAACGCTAGCAAGGCAGGCTAGCTAACTAACGTTACCCTACTACAAGTCGGATTTGAAAGTCAGTTTGTAGCTCATACAAGTGTATTCTGTATTGTTTAGGGCAAAATTAAATAATGGATTCAGCTATGATGGTAGCTAATTAATTTCTAAGTCTGACTAATACAATGAACTAGGAACAACAAACCGTCACCGGCCTGAATCTAATCCAATCTGGAGCTAGTCAGTCAACATCTGTAAAGCATAAAATTAACTTGACCAGAGGTACTGCCCTGATGACACAGACAGCTTCATCAACAATGTAATGTGTGTTGTGTGAAAAGTTGTAATTACCCAGGTTTGATAAACTAGTAGGTCAAGGTTAATTACCCAGCTAAGCAGATACAAGTAGTAAGTCATTTTGGTTGTGAAGTGCATTATCGAAAAGCTTTGTCCTTTCCTGATAATAATTGACCACTTGGCTGGCCCTTGTATTACCGGCGCTCCCAGTCAGCACCACCTCATAAGATGAGGAAGTACATTTTGTTTATGAGAAATGTCCAATTTGCAGCTGAACATGCAACATAGAGAAGACCAGCAAACGGACCCTCAGCATCATGAAGACATGCCCTCGCTGTGAGCATTCCTATAAATGGTCAAAGGTCAAAACCGTTTAGAGTTTTGTCCCTATTCACCTTCATAACTTAGCCTGGTGGAACCAGCCTGATCGCTGCATTTGCCATTCTATTTCACTTCACGTATGATATCGGGAGTGAAATTGAAAGGTGAATGCAGCGATCAGGTTAGTTCCACCATGCTAATCATAACCGCCATTGATAGGGTTGTTTTTATCTGACCTGTTCAAACCTCTATATAGTATATGTTTGTTTCTCAGATATATAACCTATCCTAACTTCCGTTGGTAATATAACCGTGACTGTGTGTGTGTGTTCACAGAAACATGTATGGAGTCAGCACATGGAGACTTTCAAGATGAAGTCCAGACTGATAGACAGGCTTGATACTGATGTCTGAATTGGGGAGAGAGGCCTGGCACTTGGCATTACAATCTTACCAGACACACATTTTACATGTATTTTTTTTAATTATTGAATGCAATGTTATCAGTCAATATGGGGTGGGACAAACCCTGTGTGCTCTGCACCAGGATCTGGAAACTCCTATTGTATACGGGACACCACATGTTTGCCAAGGTCGCCCCAATTCCACTAGACCAAATGCAGATAATCACAGTATCTGTATCGGCTGGGAACGACAATGAAAGGTGCACATTGTTATATTAGCAGAACCCTGATTCTACGGTATTATGTGAAGGGCTGTTTATTTTACATGGGCCTGTTAATTAATTTGAAAGTTATCAAAACATTAGTTTAGAATATCTGCATAAATTCAGCAATTGCATTCTTCTCATATTACTCTGTAAGCTACTGAACTATTCAAAGGCGGCAGGTTGAGTGTTGGACTAGTAACCGAAAGGTTGCAAGATCGAATCCCCGAGCAGACAAGGTAAAAATCTGTCATTCTGCCCCTAAACAAGGCAGTGAACCCACTGTTTCTAGGCCATCATTGAAAATAAGAATTTGATCTTAACTGACTTACCTAGTTAAATCAAATAAAACATTTAAAAAGCGTACTCTGTCATCTCTCCATACTGTAGCCTGTAGTTATTGGGCAAGGATCTGACTATCATTAATGTGATGACTGCTATTTATCAGATAATTACCCACTACGTTTAATGATTACTCAATTAAATGAATCATGTAACAATTAACTCATTAGGAATTTGGGGCACCAGGGGAAAAGTTATTTACTGAGTTACTATCTCCCAACTTAAACTCTAAAGATGATCTCTTACATCCATAACAGTCAATTATTAATTATCAGTATCATTCTGAACGTCGTTGACTTCGTAAATCTGCATGAACCCTAAGTGATGAATCAGCAATACACAAATTGGCTTACTTATTTATTTACTAACTAAGTAAATAATCACACAGATATACATAAACACACACGGTATAGGTTATTGATTTTCTAACATAATGCAATGAAAACAGGTCCCTAGTGGACTGGCATGATATGACGGCTTGTTACACAATGAAAAGGGGGTGGGGAAAGATAAAGAGCAGGAGACTTAGTGTGGACTTATCTTACATACATTTGGAAACTACGATCACCGTAAATATGAATATTTAGCACCCTAACAACCGCTCATTCGGATACGAAATGCAACATATATTTATTTACATGTAGATGTCTTTCTCTGTCGTCTCTCTGTTGAAACCACTCGATCCGTCTATGGCACATATGTCAGAGTCAAGGCCCGCGGGCCACATCCGGCCCGCAAGAAGGTTTTTTACGGCCCCTGGGATGATCTTGATTTATTATTAGAACCGGCCCGCAGCAAGCCGGCAGCCCGCAGATCTTTTACACGCACCAATACTACATTTCCCACAATGCAAAGGTGACGCACCGAGCAGTAGGCTGCTTCATTTCAATATTTATTGGCACAGCAGTCGTCAGCATCACAGTAAAATTAACTTTCAGATACCCATCAAAAATGGCAAAACGGAAGGTGGATACTGAGAACCGGGGGTTTCAAACAAGGTGGGAGTCGGAGTATATGTTCACGAAGGTAGCTGGAAAACCTGTGTGTCTTCTGTGTGGAGAAAGTGTGGCGGTACTGAAAGAGTATAATCTGAGACGACATTATGAAACGAAACACGCGGACAAAAACAAGAATATGGACATGGAACAAAGGCTACAAAAGGCAGAGGAATTAAAACGAGGCCTCAAATCTCGACAGGCTCTGTTCAAAAAAGCCAAATCACAAGGCCAGGCTGCTGTCAAGGCCAGTTTTATTTTGGCAGAAGAGATCGCTAAATCAGCCCGGCCATTTACGGAGGGGGATTTCATCAAAAACTGCATGATTAAAGTTTGTGACGAAGTTTGCCCAGAAAAAAGGCAACTCTTTTTAAATGTGAGTCTGAGCAGAAACACCATTGCCGAGAGAGTAGACCAGTTGTCCATCAATCTAAAAGAGCAGCTTGTGAAAAAGGGAAAAGATTTTATTGCATATTCCTTGGCTGTGGATGAGAGCACCGACATTTCTGACATTGCCCAGTTGTCAATTTTCATCCGCGGAGTGGACTCCAACCTAAGCGTGACAGAGGAGTTTTTGGCTTTACGTCCTATGCATGGCACAACTACGGGGCATGATTTGTATGAAGAGGTGTCAAGATGTGTAAATGAGATGGAGCTGCCTTGGGAAAAACTCGTGGGTTTGACAACCGACGGAGCACCTGCGATGTGTGGACACAGGAGCGGACTGGTGGCGAAGATACGGGAAAAGATGCAAGAGGAAAACGCGACAGGTGAGCTGACAGCTTATCATTGTATCATACACCAGGAAGCGTTGTGCGGTAAAGCCTTGAAAATGGAGCATGTAATGAGCATCATCACGCGCACAGTTAACTTTATCAGAGCCAAAGGTTTGAATCACCGCCAGTTCAAGGCATTTCTGACGGAGTTAGAAACGGAGCATGGTGATTTGCCTTATCACACAGAGGTGCGATGGCTAAGCCAGGGAAAGGTGCTTCAAAGATGTTTCGAGCTTCGTGAGGAGATTTGTCTGTTCTTGGACAGCAAAGGGAAAGACACAACACAACTCCGAGACGAAATGTTTCTGTGTGAAATGGCTTTTCTGTGTGACATTACGAGTCATCTGAATGCAATAAACTTGCAGCTGCAGGGTCGGGATCGTGTCATCTCTGATATGTACAGTACAGTGAAGGCATTTAAAACCAAACTGACTCTGTGGGAGACGCAGATGCGGAAAGAAAATTTGAGCCACTTTCCCAGCTGCCAGACCATGAAAGAGAAGCTCTCTACCAGTGCGTTCCCGAGCACACAGTTGGCTGATAAAATAGGTATGCTTGCCGCTGACTTTCGACGCCGATTTGCTGACTTTGAAGCACAAAAAAGCAGGTTGGAACTGCTCGGTAACCCATTTGCTGTTGACGTGGAAAGCTCACCACCAAACCTCCAAATGGAGTTGATTGACCTCCAATGCAATGATGCACTGAGGGCAAAATATGCGGCAGTGGGTGCTGCGGAGTTCGCCCGTTTCCTCCCCGGCACAATGCCCCAGCTGCGCATCCAGGCTGCTCAAACGTTGTCTATGTTTGGCAGCACATACCTGTGTGAACAACTGTTTTCTTTGATGAACCTGAACAAAACATCACACAGAAGTCGACTTACTGCTGAACACCTCCACTCAATTCTGAGGATTTCTTCAGCTCAGAGCCTTACCCCGAACATTGATGAACTTGTGGAAAAGATGGGACACCACCAAGTATCACCCTCAACCTCAAACAAGTGAACATTACTGTGCAATCACATATTTAGAGTTTTTACTCAGTTCAAGTTTAAAAGTTAAAATTTAATATTTGTTTTCACTGCATGTTACTTCTCCTTAAACAAAGTGTTGTTTTTGATTAATAGATTTTTGCACTTTATTTTTTTGTATTTCAATCCAATTATATTTTAAAAATATTTCAGTTGAGTGGATGATAGAAAATTGCTATTATTGTTTTTTCTTTGAAGTAAATTTAGCCCACTTTTGCTAAAATAGAAAATATAGTCTACTGATGGTGCCTTGAATACCGGTTTCTTTCATTTAATGTTCATGTTATGGGGATATTTATATAAAGGAAATTTGTCTTTTGTGTCTGTTGAAAATTAAAGATTACTGACAGAGCCATAAGAAAATATTGCTTTATTTATCTGATCATATTGTAATATATTTGTTAGGTTTTCAGTAGGTTCAATTAGGTTCACTAGACTATATGCGTCATTTAAAAATTTTTCAATGAACATTCGAACAGTCCGGCCCTCGTCTTGTAGCTGATTTTTTTATTTGGCCCTCCGTCCATTTGACTTTGACACCCCTGGTCTATGGGCAGTAGTTTGATGTAAGTCACTGGTTGTCCACCAGAGGTCACAATGTCCTTCTTAGTTGTAGGCTTCTTTGTCTTGGAGTGTTCTTAGAATGGATAACTCCAGGTGTACCACACTGTGGTGAGAGGGATCTGTTCTTCCCTCCCTTCTTTGGTCAATTGTCCTAGACTACATTACATACCCAGCTGCAGACTTTGAATGTTTGGTCTAGTCTTCACCTTCTTCACTCGTCAAGAGTTTCAGCTGATCTTACCATTTTCTGGTTTTGTAGTTTTAACCATTTCAACATGTGGACCACGTCCTCACGTTCTTTGGTCGAATGTAAATTTCGTTACAAAGGGTTTTATACTCGGGAAGAAAGGGGGCGGTCTATCGCGCCAACACAATGTCTGTGCTCACTTGGGTGTGGCCACTGACTGAGCATAGGTTTACATGGAAAACAGTTTATCTAATTTTAGAAGGCTGGAATCACATTATCTTCACAAAAGTATTCTTGTACTTAATCATTTATTTTATTCAACATTTAGATACAAACCTGATAACTAGGATGTGTACACTTTCAGAGTTACCATTATCTTGTTATCCAATCCTTAATGACATCACTATTGTTTAGATCCCCAACAACCATTCCAAACGTTTGGATTTCAAAACTAATGTTCCAATGTCCAATCTTTTGACGTTAGAGTTCTCTACACACAGCACATTCCTTTGTTGGATACTGAGAGGCAGAAAGTTAGAAACCATTTATGACCGGTTAAGTCAAAACTGGGCCAACTCCCTCAGGAGACAGGGGTCTGGCTATCTTCAAACCTTTGCCTAGCCAGCACCTTTGATCCTCAGCAAGGAGAGAGACTCATGACAGCTCTGACAGATGGGTGTATCCTGGTGGTGGCGCTCAAGAAACACCCACATCAAACCACACCCCCCAAGCCAACTCATGTTTGGCTTCTGTCATGGCTGCCAGCATTTTTTGAGGAGCAAGCCAATGAATGAGTCCAACTCAGCGGGTGCAGTTCCCCTTTAAGGCAATATAGAAGTCTTACAAGATATTACATTGTTAGACAATCAAAATCTACAGAGTATTTCATCATATGGAAAAGAAGTAGCACATGTCCTCCACGCGCTGCCTCGCGCACCTGCAGCCGCAGGACGTTGTCAAACTGGTCGAAGAGGAGCAGCAGGTCCAGCACAGGGACCCCGTGGTAGATGGCCTCATACAGGCCTTTGGTGCCTCCGTGAGCCACGAAGGCGCGGGTCTTCGGGTGGCCCATGAGGTCATTCTGGGGGAGCCAGTACAGCAACAGGGTGTTGTTCTCCAGGGAAAAGGGTTGTTCTCCCAGGAACCTCAACACCACCTTATGGGGCAGCTGGGCGAATACTTGGGCCACTACCTCCTTAGGCATGGCAGACACTATTATTCCCAGAGACATGACCACCACCCTGTGCTTCCCAGAGCTCTGCATGTAGGCCTCTATGTCAGCAGGGAGCGGCCAAGCTGGACAGCACTGGAAGCCCCCCACATAGACCATGTTGGGCATGGTGGGCCGCAGGAACTCAAAGACAAAAGTCCACCCTCATCAGCCACACGTTCGCCAAGCGCGGCATGGAGTCCAGGTCAGCACCAGGGGAGAAGTGATGTTGGATGAGGCTTGTATACGCAGGGTTAATTATTAAATATTGCTCCACTAAACATAGACATAATGCAACCCATTCCTGGTTCTCTAAAGGAAGTCCATGTGGTTGGAGAGCTCTGGGCCCGACGCGGGGAAAGGATGAAGGTGAAGTGGCAGACCGAGCACATTGGCCAGAATGACCCCTATGGGCAGACCAGGGTCAGTCAGCACCAGGTCAAACCGGGCGTTCCAGAGTAAAGCCATGAACACCAATCATCAAATATGGTGGCTGCCGCTCTGGCCGCTCCAGTACTGCTTGCGGAAGGAGCGCAGGCAGGGTGGCAGGGACCGGACTCCCAGAATCCTTTGCATTATCTTGTTATAGTAGCTCTTGCCCACCTCGTCCTCCAACATGTGGACGGTGACGGAGGTGTACGGAGGGGAATTCTGGGGGATGTACCAGCTCTTGGCGGAGCGCAGCACGGTGAGGTTGGGACCTCTGGAGTGGAGCTTCCGTCTACCATCCAAGATTTACCCACCGCAGGCGCTACCGTGGCAACTGTTGCCAGGCGATAGGAGCAGGAAGTAAAGGGCAGACACAAAAGGAGTAGTCACTCCTTTTGGTGGAACCAGCCAGATCACTGTGAATGGCTCCACCAGGCTAGGAGAATCATACAACAGATATGGAATTGATAAAGGAGGAGCAAACCCACAAAACAAATACAAAATGAGTGTAAGCCAGAGCCAGCTCTGGTGTGAGATAATGTGATTTACAGGTAACTTCCAAGATAAAGGAAATACCAAGGTTTAGCTTTAGAGCATTTATTAGTCACACGCACAGGGTTGCAGATGTAAATGCAGGGTAGAGTGAACATCTTAAGCGTTGAGCTCCTACAGTGCTGGTCAAAGGGATGTAAATTGAACAGAAAAAATAATAATTTGAATGGATGGAATGAATGTGTCTTAATAGGGTGTTGAACCACCACGAGCCAGAACAGCTTCAACGCGCCTTCGCAAAGATTCTACAAGTGTCTGGAACTCAAACAACATTCTTCGACGCAAAATGTAATCCCTTTAAGAACAGGATCGCAGAGTGCTGAAGTGTGTAAATATCGCCTGTCCTCAACACTCACTACCAAGTTCCAAACTGCCTTTGTAGGCAATGTCAGCACAATAACTGTTTGTCAGGAGCTTCATGAAATGGGTTTCCATGGCCGAGCAGCCGCACACAAGCCTAAGATCACCATGCGCAATGCCAAGCGTTGGCTGGAGTGGTGTAAAGCTCACTGCCGTTGGACTCAGGAGCAGTGGAAACGCGTTCTCTGGAGTGATGAATCACGATTCACCATCTGGCAGTCCGACGGACGAATCTGAGTTTGCCAGGAGAATGCTACCTGCCCAACTGCATAGTGCGAACTGTAAAGTTTGGTTGAGGAGGAAAAATGGTTTAGGGCTGTTTTTCATGGTTCGGGCTCAGCCCTTAGTTCCAGTGAAGGGAAATCTTAACGGTGCAGCATAAAATGACATTCGAGACGATTCTGTGCTTACAAATTTGTGGCAACAGTTTGGGGAAGGGCCTTTCCTATTTCAGCATGATAATTCCCCTCTGCACAAAGCAAGGTCCATACAGAAATGGATTGTTGAGATCGGTGTGGAAGAACTTGACTGGCCTGCATAGAGCCCCGACCTCAACCCCATCGAACACCTTTGGGATGAATTGGAACGCCGACTGCGAGCCAGGCCTAATTGCCCAACATCAGTGCCAGACCTCACTGATGCTCTCGTAGCTGAATGGAAGCAAGTCCCTGCAGCAATGTTCCAACATCTAGTGAAAAGCCTTCCCAGAAGAGTGGAGGATGTTATAGCATCAAAGGGGGGACCGACGCCATATTAATGCCCATGATTTGGGAATGAGATGTTCGATCAGCAGGTGTCCACATACTTTTGGTCATAGAGTGTATTTAAGATTTTGTACATATGACTAACAATTGCCAATTTGCTGTCAACAATGACACAAATGGCTGAAACAAATCATAATGAGAAAGGACTTGAACATTTCCCAGGACATAGACATATCTGATATGGGTAGAAAGCTTAAATTATTGTTAATCTAACTGCACTGTCCAATTTACAGTAGCTATTACAGTGAAAGAATACCATGCTATTGTTTGAGGAGTGCACAATTAGGAACTTGAAAATGTATTAATTAAACAATTAGGCACATTTGGGCAGTCTTGATACAATATTTTGAACAGATATGCAATGGTTCATTGGATCAGTCCAAAACTTTACACATACATCTAGTGGCCAAAATCTAAATTGCACCTGGGCTGGAATAATCAATATGGTCTTTCTCTTGCATTTCAAAGATGATGGTACAAAAACAAAATGCATGTTTTTTTCTTTGTATTATCTTTCACCAGATCTAATGTGTTATATTCTCCTACATTCATTTCACATTTCCACAAACTTCAAAGTGTTTCCTTTAAAATGGTATCAAGGTTATGGTATCAAGGGTATGCCATTTTAGGTGAAAACTGAACTAAAGGGGCAGATCCTTAAGAGGGTTTAAGTTAAAAAAAAAAAAAAATTAAAAATGTAACAAATAATTAAACAGCAGCAGTAAAATAACAATAGCGAGGCTATATACATGGGATACCGGTACAGAGTCAATGTGCGGGGGCACCGGTTAGTCGAGGTAATTGAGGTAATATGTACATGTAGGTAGAGTTAAAGTGACCAGTCATAAATAATATACAGTGTAATAGAGGGTTCTGGGTAGCCCTTTGATTAGCTGTTCAGGAGTCTTATGGCTTGGGGGTAGAAGCTGTTAAGAAGCCTTTTGGACTTAGAAGGGCAGTGATTGGTAGATGGGTAACAATAACAAATCAGACATTGATGATCTCTTTAAGCATGGTCAAGAAAATAATTATGCTGTGGAGGATGAATTAAACCACCCAGACACATCAAAGATACGGTCGTCCTTCTAAACTGAGCTACAGGACAGGAAGGAAACTGCTTAGGGATGTCACCATGAATCCAATGGTGATTTTAAAACAGCTAAAGAGTTCAGTGGCTGTGATCAACAAAATTGTAACAACTGGGCACAGACCACGTCATTTCAACATAACATAATTGGGTAATATTTAGTTGAGACGTTGATCAATGAGATTTCAACCTATTTTCACCCACTCAAAAAGACAGCCAAAAGTTTCCAATGTGTTATCACTCTGCTTTCAACCATCTAAAAGCACATCCAAATTCCAATGGAAAAACAATGTCAGATTTTAGGTTTAGTTGTCACTCAAATGTCTATCACAGCGCTTGCAACTAAAAGCACAGCAAAGTTCAAATGGGAATACAATGTTAGATATTTTTTTAACTTATACAACAAATTAATGTATTATCACTGTGCTTCATCTAATAGCAGTACCATATGACCTGGATTTCAGTTGAAATTACATTAAAAGTATATGATGCAAGTGATCAATGCTGTTCAAGATTCTGACAGATTATTATAGCAATTGTGAAGATCTCCACAGACGTGCAACGACCTATGGATGCTATCTTGAACATGCAAACTTTATATAATTACACAAGATGAAATGTATAGTTACAGTAACCTCAAAATGTGTCCTTGGTTGTGTTACCCATTTTGAGGTTGAATGTTACATTCGTTTGTAAGGTAGCCTTAACTTTAGGCTATTTACTGTATTTGTGTTTGGTTGGCCACACAACCAAATATCAACATTTAAAGGAGATGTACAGTGTCGACTGCTTGGATATTTCCATCGGAGTCACTGGCTTAATTCTAGTCTTTAACTTTTATTTTTGGTTGAGTTGGAGATGTGAATCCAACATATCATTTGTTAACCTGTCAACAAAAGTAATATTGAATTGTGTTTCATTGTCAACGCAACCAGATATCAACATTCGAAGGAGATTTGTCTTCTGCTTGGATAGTTCCATCTGTGCCTCTGACTAAATCTGTCTAATAATTAACGTCTCCACCTCAACCAAAAATCTAAGTTAAAAGAATAGGACTAAATCAAATCAAACTTTAAATGCACTTTCAATAATGTTTTATTGCGTTGACAACCAAACACAATTCAAAATAACTACATTTGAAATCAGCCAGAGCTTGTAACCCTAGGCCTATTGTATTGTCCCCCCCAAAATGTTTTAATATATACAATAGCTGTTGACTGCAAATGTTATATAGAGTGATAAAGTATGGTCGCATTTAATTTGCTCTGTTAAACCTACCCCTTGGAATGACTTCAATAGCAACAGTGAATCTGTCTTGTTTTTAAGTGGAGATCTCTCAACAATAACTCTCACAATTGCACATTGGCAATAGTAGTTACAAATATCAAAGCTGGGCTTAGTTAAAAACCTGTATGGGAGACCAAAATTTTGCTGTAGATAGATCAACTCTCCAGTAGGAGGTGCTGCCCAGCCTATAGTTATTTTTTCTGATAGTGGATATAACGTTGAAGATCTGACGTTGTTTCCAAGGTACAAATTCTACATATTTTGTACAATGTTTTTCAATGTTGAAAATTGGTTACCATGATGACATAATACTGTGGTTGAAATTTCACTCTCAAAACAACAGTATGTTTTATTTTTCATTCATCTTTAAAAGTTACATTATAGAGTATTTAGTATAGATCGTTGACAAAAAAATGAAATTAATGTCACACCTTGACCTTAGAGATCCTTTTTATGTCTCTATTTGGTTTGGTCCGGTTGTGATTTGGGGTGGGTATTCTATGTTCTATTATTTGTATTTCTATGTTTTGGCAGGGTAGGGTTCTCAATCAGGGACAGCTGTCTATCGTTGTCTCTGAGAACCATACTTAGGTAGCCCTTTGTCCCACCTGTCTTTGTGGGAAGTTGACTTTGTTTATGGCACATAGCCTTTAGCTTCACGGTTTGTTTGGTAGTGTTTATTGTTTTGTTCGGCGTCTTTTCATTCTAATAAAGAAAATGTACGCTCACCACGCTGCACCTTGGTCCAGTTCTTCCAACGGCTGTCACAATTAAGCCAATTGTAATTCCACTTTGTAACACAATAACATTTTAAGAAATCCAAGGGGGTTGAATATTAATGATATCCACTGTACATGATTCAATAAAAACTGATGAAAAGCTCTTTCTATTCAAACTGCCCTTAGGGAAGATGGTATCTTGGAACTGTCAGCACCTATTGGATTTCAGTCTGGTGACATGCAGTATTTGAAGGAAAATACAAGATGAGAAAGATTACACTATGATATCATGTGTTAAAAATACAGCCTGGCCACCATTGTCTCACACTCCCATTCTCCTCAAACAATTTCAATTGTGCAGTCGGTGGCTTTTTTCCTGTGACTGAGCTACAAAGTTAATTTAGGGTGGGGGGGGGGGGGGGGGGGGGTGTCAATGTAAATTGTATGAATTGTTCAGCAGTCTAATGGCTTGGGGGTAGAAGCTGTTAAGGAGCCTTTTGGTCCTAGACTTGGAGCTCCGGTACCGCTTGCCATGTGGTTGCAGATAGAATAGTCTATAACCTGGGTGACTGGAGTCTTTGACAATTTTATGGGCCTTCCTCTGACACAGCCTAGTATATAGGTACTGGATGGCAGGAACTTGGCCCCAGTAATGTATTGGGCCGTACGCCCTACCCATCAAAGCAAAGGGTGGCTACTTTGAAGAATCTCAAATATATTTTGATTTGTTTGGTTACTACATGATTCCACATGTGTTGTTTCATAGTTTTGATGTCTTCACTATTATTCTACATTGTAGAATAATTAGTAAAAGTAAAGAAAAACCCTGGAATGAGGTGTGTCCAAACCTTTGACTGGTACTGTATATATATATTTTTAAAACTCCATTTTCTCTTCCACCTAAAGGCCATAAAATAACGTTTTACTAAAGATGACTGTCATCTGAAAGGAGTCCATTAACTTGTGTTGAATGTTGAGATTACACTGCCAATTTGGTCCACAGACTAGTGTTGAATGTTGAGTGTTGAGTTTATATTGGTCTCTTTGTTAAGCTCTTATCTCAGCCTGTCAATCACTTCCACATCTTCCGATGCAGAGGCTGATCCTCTCATCACAGAGCCTCTGTGGCATGTTATCTCTGACCCGGAAATACACCTCATGCACACACACACCTCTGAGGAATGCATTGTTTTAGAGAAGACAAAAGGGAAATATGTCGTGTTATAGAATCTAACCAAAAAATCGCAGTTGTTTCTCCAACCAACAATAAACTCACAGATTGTTAGAAGAAGAGAATCCATAACTGTTCATCAAATTACTGATTTCAGTTACACCTTTATTATGTAAGGACAAAGGGAGCCTGAGAACTACTCAATGACACATCACCCAAATGACCACCCTTGGCCCCCATAGACCTAATTTCTTAATTTCCTTTCCTTTCCTACACTCATAACAACCCTCTCCTTCTCACTCACTTTCTCCTCCTCTAATGGTCAGAGAACGAGGGAAGAGGGAGGAAGAGGGAGGAGAGGAGTGAGTGTTTTTGTTCAGGAGGAGAAAGGCGTTCTCCTGTGTTCTCAGGATGTGGCTGTTAAAGCCTGGAGAAGTGGGCTTCCTGTCTAGGGAAACGATCAGAGAACAGACAAGGCCCTGAGGTTAAGACGCTGTGTTCCCTCAGAGGACGCAGACACTTTGTGCTGCACAGATCACCAACAGATTGAGCAAAGAAGGGGTTCTGTGGAACGGTATGGGAGAGGTGAGTGAAAAGACTCTCAAAATGTTTTCTTGTGCTAAATATCTTTTTCATGCTTTAGTTGAGTGCGTTTTACCCTGAATATCATGCACCATTGCACCTGTTGACATGGTTGCATTGTACATGCATGCGTAATGTTCTGATTGAATGTTGTAGTAATGTTGTAGTAATGTTGAAAAATTATCCTTTCATCATCATTCTCCTCAGGTTTTCCACAAGGACTAGAGACACCCAATCAATAGATCCTAAGCAGAGCAATATATTGGTGCTGGACACCTGACTCTGGGAGCTAATAGAAACAATATGGACAGATCACAAGCATATGCATTTATGGATGACTTCGATTGGAGACAACTTCCTCGGTCAAACACATCTATTTTCACCTTTTCTACCATTCTACCATTGCATTTGTGAATGAATTTAATGGATATAAAATGCAGAGACTCTCACACCACCGTCTCTCTCTGGGAATATAGATCTGTATCAGAGGGTGATATAAGCACCTGTGTACTGTAGCACCTGGTTTCTTGTAAAAGGACTTTGAGGGTTCCGGCCCTCACCCAGAGACTGTCAGAGACCATGTCCAACAACAGTGACAGCTGCAACCTCCCCCTGAACACTGACACACTTGGTCTCACCTACATCTACAGCCTGGCCTTCTCACTGGGTCTCCCTTGCAACCTGCTGTCCCTCTGGGGACTGTACCAACTGGGTCGCTCCGGTGGGGGTGGCTGCCAGCTGGTCTACATTCTCAACCTGCTGCTTTCTGACCTCCTCCAGCTGCTCACCCTCCCCCTATGGATCCTGTACCTCCAGGGGGCTCACCGCTGGCCCTACGGCCGCCCCGCCTGCGAGTTTGTGGGCTATGTCTTCTACGTCAATGTCTACGCTAGCGTGGTGTTCCTCTGTTTGATAGCGTTGGACCGTTGCCTGGCTATAGTACACCCGTTGAGTAGTCGTGGCGTGCGGACAGTGCGGGTGGCGGCAGTGTCTGGAGTGGCGGTCTGGACGCTGACCTTCCTGTTCTGTTTAGGCGGGTTGCTTCCATCGGTGTTCGACGCAGAGAGGCTGCTGTGTCTGGAGCAGTACCCCGTCAGCCTCAGATATGCCCACTTTAAGATTGCTACAGTCATCATGGGGTTCCTTCTGCCCTGTGGTATACTGGGGTGAGTGGGAATATGAGGAATGATTGGCTGCCTGAATGTATGGTTTCATGAGGAAAAGGAGGAATGTTGCCTGTACTCCACAGAATGTATGTCCCTTTAATGTTTTTCAATAACAATTTGTCTATATTTGTTGATATTAGACACCCAACATTAAGTTGCTTTTATATACATGTAGTAACTATAGAAACTAGAAACACCACCATAATAACATTTTCTTGCATGGAAAAGTTTGAATGGCTATCAGAAAAGTATTGTCAAATGGTCACATCTAACATATTTATCTGATACGGACATGACCCTTGACCTTCGTATTTTTCTCACTTTCTTCAGTTACACCTCCGTCCGCATTGGGGTGACCCTCCAACAGTCGCCCTCCGTCTCCAATCAGGACCGCCACAAAATCACTGGCATCCTTGTCGTCATCACCGTCATCTTCATTGTCGTCTTCGGACCCTACCATCTGGTTGGGGGGTACCGTTTTGTCTCCCTCCTCCTCATAGACAACCCCTGTGAGTTGGAAAGGTCCATTTTCCTGTGCTACCGGCTGTGCTACGGTCTGACCAGCCTCAACACTCTGCTGGACCCTCTGTTCTACATCTTCCTGTGTCACAACGCCCGTCTGGAGCTCCGCAGGTCCCTAACGCCCTGTCTGGGACGGGGGCACACAGCCCCCAAACAGGTCAGACTCAGTCTCAGAGGGAATCCTGATCCTAGTGACAATGTGTAAAAACACTGGATTGGACAAACTGTTTTTGAATGAAGAAAACCTGGATAATCTGTATTGTGTTTCCTGTTTTTTGATGAGTTTGAATTCAGCAGGAGGACACATTGTGTAGCGAGACTGGACATACAGACAGTATATTACAGTGTTTTCTTGGACTTGCTCAAGGAACTGACTCCACTGGTTTGACTGCTGAGCATTAGTGATGGAAAAAAGCAGCAATTGTGCCACCCAGTGGGGAGAGCATGCATGTTGCTAGCTGAAATTGGAAATAGCGTTCCATCTACTTCACTTTTCTGCTGTGCCCGTCCTCTCTACCTGTTGATGCACTGCCATAGCCGCCTCAGTTACTACTGTCTAATGAATGCACTATAATAATAATCTCATAATGTCTTGACTGTTTGCTTGTCATGATTTTTATACTTTCATTTGCTATTCGCAGTAAATAACGTCAATTGAAATACATGATTTATTCATCATAGATATCTTTCAAAAAAAGAAAAAAAGAAAAGAGTATACCATCCTCAGCTGCTGAAATACATACCAACACACACGTACAGAATCAAACCATTCCTCGCAGCTGTTCTCTCTTAATCAGTACAGTAAAGGTTGTCCAGCTTCAGAGCAGAGGTTTGAATAATGGGATGCCAGTATATTCGTAGTTCACTGGTAGAGCTGAAACCGAGTGACCGTCATGCAGTTTTGTGGATCATTTTAATGCTCCTGATTGTCTGTCAAGGCTGTACTACAAGACCATCGAAAATATACCAGATGTATTTAGCCTATTCGGAATGAGTACCGTAAAAAAAAAAATCAGCAAGCAAATATAAAAGCATACTAGAGTACATCTGAGCCTATACTTCACAGTTCACATTGCTCTACATATCAGTAGATTAAACACACTATGAGAAGCGTTGCAAACACACACAAAATATGTCCCTCAGTACTGTATGTTGTACATGATACTGATTCAAAATTCTATGACATATCAATCGATCATTATGTATCCCACAGATGCAGAACCTGGACCGGAACCAAATTTGACAGACCTCTCAGTCAGCAGGGTGTGTCTTCTCCCACTTCGGCTCCAGCTCCTCCTCCGCCCTGGAGTCTTCTCCTCTCAGGCAGGGGGCGTTGTTGTGGGACCTCATCCCCCTCAGCAGCTATGAAGCACCGATAGAGGAGTGTTGGGTGCTGCGTTGCCGTGAGAACTCACCTAGGTCTTCCGCCAGCACGCTCTCAAGCACCGCTCCCAGAGACTGTCTGATCTTACCACACAAATCCGGGCAGCTGAACACATAGAGGATGGGGTTCAGCACACTGTTGAGGAAGGATAGACTGGCGGCAGGGGGTAGGCCGTGGGCCACGAGGCCCCGGAGGGAGGGTTGGTAGTGGGCTACAGCCTCCAGTGCACTGAAGATGTGGTACGGAGCCCAGCAGACCACAAAACTCACTACCACAGCTACCACTAGCCGCACAAAGCGGAAAGAGCGCCTTCTGCGGCCACGCCGCGTGATACCAATGTTCACCAACACGTAGCTCCCCACAATGACCACCAGGGGAAGTATGAAGGCCAGGAGGAGCTTAGAGAAGGCCAGGGCATCCTGGCGAGCCTCACACAGCTCTCTTAGGTCAAACTCCCTAACATTGAGGTACTGGGCGTAGTTATAGTAACACATGACCCGCCCGTCATGTCGGCGAATAGTATCCCGGAACAGATAGTACGGTAGTGTACAGAGTATTGCCAGGGCCCAGATGACCCCACACACTCTTCCGACCAGGCGTACATTCCTCCGGTTCTGGGTCCAGACGGGCTTCAGCACCACCAGACAGCGGTCGAGGGAGATGGCTGCCAGCAGGAAGGCGCTGACGAACATGTTGAGGAAGAAGACGGAGGAGTGGAGCTTGCAGAAGGTGGTACCCAGGGTCCAAGTGCTTCCACGGGCCAGGAAGATGGTGAAGAAGGGGAGGGAGGCTGTGGAAAGGAGGTCCGAGGCAGCCAGGTTGAGGATCCAAACACTGATGACTGTGCGGCGGACGCGGAAGCCCACCACCCCCAGGATGAGGAGGTTCTCTAGGATACTGAAGGCGGAGACCAGGCCGTGGAGACACACCGTAACCAGGCTCAAAGCCCCCACCCTGGCCGAGGAGTTGGATGGCATGCTTACGTTCACCATGGCCTGGATGAGAGGGCAGTAGACAGGGCTGCTGGAAGTGGTCATCTTTCAGATTCTGGTTCTGACACCTTGTCCACTTTGGCTCTGAATTCCTGTGCCCAACATTGCAAAGAAAACACAAAGAGGCATTAAGGATTGTAATGTTGTTGGTAGTCATGGCGATCACGAACTTGGCAGGTGACACTGTTGTGCAACTGTTGAACATATTATTAGTCATTGTGGTTTCTGTACAAAAAGTTAACTTGAAAACATTTCCCTGCCATCTCAAACTAATGAGAGAGAGAGAGATGTGGTTTATCTCTCCATCTCACCCTCTCCACATCCTCTGTTCTCATTGTAAACACATTGTAGGCTGGCTTTGACTGTAAATGTGTTGATGAAAATGTAGTCTATAGTAGACCTTTTCCAATCTTTAATATCAAATTAAGAGCTTTTGTGTAAGCCTACATTTCAAGTTAAATGGATCCAGATCCAAAAATTAGTCTTTATTCTGGAATTCAGCTACACTGAACATAAATATAAATGCAACATGTAACATTTTATAAGATTTTACAGAGTTACAGTTCATATAAGGAAATCAGTCAATTGAAATAAATTAGGCCCTAATCTATAGATTTCACATGACATGGGAATACAGATATGGATCTGTTGGTCACAGATACCTTTAAAAAAAAAAGCAAGGGTGAGGTTAGGAATCAGTCCGCATCTGGTATGACCACCATTTGCCTCATGCAGCGTGACACATCTACTTTGCCTAGCGTTGATCAGGCTGTTGATTGTGGCCGTGGTATGTTGTCCCACACCTCTTCAATGGCTGTGCGAAGTTGACAGATATTGGCGGGAACTGGAACACGCTGTCCTGCAAGTTGATCCAGAGCATACCAAATGTACTCAATGGGTGAGTATGCAGGCCATGGAAGAACTTGTGCATTATCACGCTAAAACATGAGGTGATAGTGGTGGATGAATGGCCATCTCACAGTATCTCTGTGCATTCAAATTGCCATCGATAAAATGAAACTATGTTTATTGTCTGCAGCTTAAGCCTGCCCATACCATGACCCCACCGCCACCATGGGGTACTCTGTTCACAACGTTGACATCAACAAACCGTTCACCCACATGATGCCATAAATACTTCCTGCCATCTTCCCGGTACAGTTGAAACCGGGATTCATCCATGACGATTACACTTCACCACCATGCCAGTGGCCATCGAAGGCGAGCATTTGCCCACTGAATTCGGTTACGACGTCGAACTGCAGTCAGGTCAAGACCCTGCTAAGGACGACATGCATGCCAATTGCACGGCCCCTCAAAGCTTGAGACATCTGTGGCATTGTGTTGAGTGACAAAACTGCACATTTTAGAGTGGCCTTTTTATTGTCCCCAGCATAAGCTTCTTGATATACCACACCTGTCAGGTGGATGGATTAACTTGGCAACGGAGAAATGCTTACCATCAGGGATGTTTAACAAATTTGTGCACATTTGAGAGAAATATTTTTGTGCGTATCTAACATTTCTGTGATCTTTTGTTTCAGCTCATAAAACACTTTACATGTTGCGTTTAATATTTTTTTTCAGTACATTTTAATTAAACATTTAAAATGAATGGATTACAAATAAAAGCACACGTTACCTGAGAATTTTGTCTCCTTATTGCGCTGGTTGTGATGAGTGTAGTTATGAAGGGTGTGCATTCAAACGCACTGACGCACCTACATTCACACCTGCTAGTCAGTTGAACAAGGGGATGATAAGCTTTTGACAGATTGAAGACAAAAATCTTAATTTCCTCATTCCTCTCTGTAACCTGATTCGTTCTGATACGCTCTATGAATCTTTTGATGCATTCAATCTCTCTCTCTCTCTCTCCCCCTCTCTCTCTCTCACACACACACACAAACACACACTTTCTTGGAAATGTTGATGAAGAGATTGCTGAAGGCCACAGCAAGACAACGTACTGCAATAATCATGTTTTTCTGATGGCTTTGTTAGTCGCTATGTTTGGTGTGGAAACTTTAAATGCCTTTCAGCAAAGCTCCAAACCCAACAATCCAGTAATCAAAATCAGCGTAGCACTAAAAATAACATAAGATAGAACAACAAAAAACCTCCATAGACTCCTGTGGACCCTGGTCAATGGAAGTGCACTATATAGAGCAGGACTATCCAACCCTGTTCCTGGAGAGCAACCGTCCTGTTGGTTTTCACTCCAACCCTAATCTAGCGCACCTGACTCTAATAATTTGCTGGTTGATAAACGAAATTGGGTTAGTTACAACTGGGGGTTGGATTGAAAACCTACAGGAGGGTAGCTCTCCAGGAACAGTGTTGGAGAGCCCTGATATAGAGAATTGGGTGTCATTTGGTATGTAGCCCCACAATGCACACTGTGATCTGAAGGTTGCACCTGTGTTCTTCTTCAAATAATCCTGCCAATCAGATCCCGTGCCACCCATTTGTAGCACAAATATGTGTGTACTCTGTTTTATTATACAATTTATACACGTAAAGGATAATTAAAGGACAACTACTATCAAAAACGGCAAATCCTATCCAAGCAGTCAATGTGTTGTTTTTGTCAATCTACGAGGTATAGGAGTTGCAAAATGTATGTTCTGGCACTGTGGTATACATCCTCCCCCAGTTCCACTCTAATCTTGAGAGGCATTTCTTTAAAACATGCATCCAATCCCCTTGATCCCTCACATAACTAGACCAATCATATGCTTCAATGTGCCGCGGTTGAAACAGATGTGGCAAGACAGGAGAGTGATAGAGGTTCTGCTCGTGATGTTACATTGCAGGAGCAGATCCTCCGATTTCAAAACGATTTGGATCCTAGTTGAAAAGTTAACGCGCTAATGGACTAATTAGATAAATACATGCAGTAGTTTACGATGCGTGAGATATAAGAGGTGTTCTGTGGGAATAGGGTCAGATGCGTGTGTCTCACGGCCAATGCGTGAGACAACTGAACTGTTGGCAGCTCTGCAATCAGATGTTCCGAACTCACTTCAATCGCGCTGTTAAAAGGCCTCGCTCGGCTGGTGCTAGCAGACGAGCAGATCAAATACACCGCAGGAACGCCTTTTCCTAATAATTCGAAATATTCGCACTGAATAAAACAAGTGTAGACTTTACCATGAAAAGCTTACTTACAAGCCCTTAACCAACAGTGTAGACTTTACCGTGAAATGCTGACTTACAAGCCCTTAACCAACAGTGCAGTTCAAGAAGAAGAAAATATTGACCAAGTAGGCTAAAATAAAAAGTAATAATAAAAAGTAACACAATAATAACAATAACGAGGCCATATACAGGGGGCACCAGTACGAGTCAGTGTGCAGGGGTACAAGCTAGTTGAGGTAATCTGTACATGTAGGTCGGGGCGAAGTGACTATGCATAGGTAACAAACAAACAGTGAGTAGCAGCAGTGAAGAAGAGAGGGGGGGTCAATGTAAATTGTCCGGTGGCGATTTGTATGAATTGTTCAGCAGTCTAATGGCTTGGGGGTAGAAGCTGTTGAGGAGCATGTTGGTCCGAGACTTGGCGCTCCGGTACCGCTTGCCATGCAGTAGTAGAGAAAACAGTCTATAATTTGGGTGACTGTAGTCTCTGGATGACAGAAAGTTTGGCCCCAGTGATGTACTGGTCCATTCGCACTACCCTCTGTAGCGCCTTATGGTCAGAGGCCGAGCAGTTGCCATACCAGGTGGTGATGCAACAGGATGCTCTCGATGATGCAGCTGTAGAATCTTTTGAGGATCTGGGGGCTCATGCCAAATCTTTTCAGTCTTCTGAGGGGGAAAGGTTTAGTCCCCTCGTTAGATCTAATGAGGGACTAAAAGGTTTAGAACAGTACTGTTATTCCCCAAATGTATTTTATTATTATTCCACTTCTTCCCAATTTTGCCAGTGTAATCACATATTTTAAATCTGATATGCCTACTCGTGTATTTGAAAATGAATGATAGGAGGCTATACATTTTTGCAGCCATACAAATAAGCATTGGATATTAAGTACTCCAGGAATTAAATATAATTTTTGACATTTTAGTATTGTGCACATGCCAGACAGAGATGGTGACTCACAACTCATAAACACGTCATATTGTGTCTATGTAGAGTAAAATGATGGAAAGGATCTTCAACTAGTAGGCGTAAACCACATTAATATATTCATTAGATTGTTCTTGAAGTTTGGGTGATTTTGAGAAATGAATTGCTAAACAAGAACATTTTCAAACACTCAGCACTTGGGAAACATAGATCAGGGAGGGCCAACCGTCCTGGAGAGCAAACAGGATTTTCTTCCAGATCTATTTTAAAGAGATAGTTCACCCAAATTACAAAATGTTTGTGTCCTAACCTTGAAAGCAGTCTATGGACAAGGAGATTGTGGTCTATGATTTGGTTCCCCTCTGCCATCAACCATGAATATAAAACATTCTTGTGCAGAGCCTTGATGTAGTGGCAACACTCCATGGTACGAGTCACATAAATGTCCTCTCACTGTCAACTGCGTTTATTTTCAGCAAACTTAAAACCTCTTGCCGCTCAGATCCCTTTAGCGGGATAATTTTTGTCTACATTCGGTGAATTGCAGAGCTCCAAATTCAAATTAAATTACAAAAAATATTTAATTTTCATGAAATCACAAGTGCAATACACCAAAACACAGTTTAACTTGTTGTTAATCCAGCCGGCGTGTCAGATTTCAAAAAGGCTTTATGGTGAAAGCAAACCATGTGATTATGTGAGGACAGCTCTCAGCAGACAAAACATTACAAACAGCTAGCAGCAAAGTAGATTGGTCACAAAAGTCAGAAAAGCAATAAAATTAATCACTTACCTTTGATCTTCGTATGTTTGCACTCACGAGACTCCCAGTTACACAATAAATGTTTGTTTTGTTCAATAAAGATTATCTTTATGTCTGTGTCCCTGAACAAAGGGGGGAGGGTCAAAATCAGAAGTAACAGTCAGTATCTCCTTATCTCAGTGGGAAGTGTGCAAAGGGGGGCTACTTTGAAGAATCTCAAATATAAAATATGTTTAGATTTGTTTAACACTTTTTTGGTTACTACATGATTCCATATGTGTTATTTTTGATGTCTTCACTATTAATCTACAATGTAGAAAATAGTCAAAATAAAGAAAAACCCTGGAATGAGTAGGTGTGTCCAAACTTTTAACTGGTAATGTGTATATTTTTGTTGTTGTTGCTTGTTTTGCATGCTATTTTGGCATTAATATGTGTCACATATCAGTTTGCAAACAATGTAAAAAATATCATAATGGAGTTAATAAAGCTGCATACAAACATGGTCTCTTTTTTTGTTTTCTTGAGTAAGGCAGCTCCAAAATGCAGGTGTTTCAGCCTAGCTCAGTGCTTTCTGTGGTGGTGGGTTTGGTAATGTTCTCTAGTTGCACCGTGATTGGCTCAGTGTTCTGTCACTCATGGGGATACTACATTACCGCAAAATCTACAGATAGAGCTTGAAAATTCAAACCCCTTGGGTGCTGCCATAGAGGTACATTAGAAGTGCTCATCCAAGGAGGCTCAAGGTCATTGGCCATAGATACAATTATGTCAAATCACGATATACATCTACATTGGACTGATCATGACAACATCATACTTTCAAAATCTTAGCTAGCAAGCTAGCAGTCATCATCACGAATTATGTCGACAATCTACTGGCAAATCCTTTTCCATACTTGTCAAATTATAGATAAAACATATCGGTGTTAATTGGTGCTCATTGGACACATTACACAACAAGTTGCAAATTCAACACTGAGTAGTTTGAAATGAATCAGTGGCTAACTGCAAGCATTGCAAAGCAATCACTAGCCTGCTATTCAGTGAAGTGGGTGTGTGGTCCAAGTCTGGGTTTAAGGGTCTCTTTTACAAGCTTAAAAGGATAAACATTCAACATTGGCCATGCTGTCAATCCAGCATGATTTATGCTGAGCTCAGCCAAGCTGAAAACACCTGGAAACTCAGAACTGGGAAATCTCAGACTTCAGTGAGTTAAAAATAAGCTCCGACTAGGAAAATACGTTTTTGCAAGTCGGGAACTCGGGCCTCTTTCTAGAGCTCCAACCTGAAGATTACTGACATCATCATGATTCAACTTAGTTTTTTTCCCAAGTTCCAAGTTGTCTTGAAACCACCATAAATCCAGGGAATGCCAGACTTTGATGACAAAGTTTAATGACAAAATTTGCCAACAAAGGTCCACCGCGCCACCTTCCTGTTCAAGTGAGCACAGCACAACAAGGTGAGACCAACAATGTACTTTGTGCTGCTGCATAAATTGTGTAATATGCCAGGGAGATATGTATACTGTAGCTAAGAAAGTAATACTAAGTGTATGTTGTGTAGTAAGCTGTTAGTAGCCCATGTGCCTCACCCTAATAATTTGGTCAATTTTCCCCTCATAATTTAGCCTACTGTTCTGACTTGGTGGTGCACATGTAGCCTATAACATCCTATGGCGTTCTGCATTAGCATCGAACAGCCCCCATGATATGCAACTTTTCAGGGAAGCTAGAAACCAATATACACAGGCAGTTAGAAAAGCCAAGGCTAGCTTTTTCAAGCAGAAATTTGCTTCCTGCAACACAAACTCAAAAAAGTTCTGGGACACTGTAAAGTCCATGGAGAATAAGAACACCTCCTCCCAGCTGCCCACTGCACTGAGGATAGGAAACACTGTCACCACCGATAAATCCACTATAATTGAGAATTTCAATAAGCATTTTTCTACGGCTGGCCATGCTTTCCACCTGGCTACCCCTACCCCGGTCAACAGCACTGCACCCCCCACAGCAACGCGCCCAAGCCTTCCCCATTTCTCCTTCTCCCAAATCCAGTCAGCTGATGTTCTGAAAGAGCTGCAAAATCTGGACCCCTACAAATCAGCGCGGCTAGACAATCTGGACCCTTTCAAAAATGATCTGCCGAAATTGTTGCAACCCCTATTACTTGCCTGTTCAACCTCTCTTTCGTGTCGTCTGAGATTCCCAAAGATTGGGAAGCAGCGGTCATCCCCCTCTTCAAAGGGAGTGGGTACACTCTTGACCCAAACTACTACAGACTTATATCTATCCTACCCTGCCTTTCTAAGGTCTTCGAAAGCCAAGTCAACAAACAGATTACCGACCATTTCGAATCCCACCATACCTTCTCCGCTATGCAATCTGGTTTCAGAGCTGGTCATGGGTGCACCTCACCCACGCTCAAGGTCCTAAACGATATCTTAACCGCCATCGATAAGAAACAACTACAAATACCTAGATGTCTGGTTAGACTGTAAACTCTCCTTCCAGACCCACATCAAACATCTCCAATCCAAAGTTAATTATAGATTTGTCTTCCTATTTTGCAAAACAAAGCATCCTTCACTCATGCTGCCAAACGTACCCTTGTAAAACAGACCATCCTACCGATCCTCGACTTCGGCGATGTCATTTACAAAATAGCCTCCAATACACTACTCAATAAATTGGATGCAGTCTATCACAGTGCCATCCGTTTTGTCACCAAAGCCCCATATACTACCCACCACTGTGACCTGTACGCTCTTGTTGGCTGGCCCTCGCTTCATACTCGTCGCCAAACCCACTGGCTCCAGGTCATCTACAAGACCCTTGCTAGGTAAAGTCCCCCCTTATCTCAGCTCGCTGGTCACCAGAGCCACACCCACCTGTAGCACGCGCGCCAGCAGGTATATCTCTCTGGTCACCCCCAAAACCAATTCCACCTCTCCTTCCAGTTCTCTGCTGCCAATGACTGGAACAAACTACAAAAATCTCTGAAACTGTAAACGCATCTCCCTCACTAGCTTTAAGCACCAGCTGTCAGAGCAACTCACAGATTACTGCACCTGTACATAGCCCATCTATAATTTAGCCCAAACAACTACCTCTCCCCCTACTGTATTTATTAATTTTGCTCCTTTGCACCCCATTATATCTATCTCTACTTTTCACATTCTTCCACTGCAAATCTACCATTCCAGTGTTTTACTTGCTATATTGTATTTACTTCGCCACCATGGCCTTTTTTTGCCTTTACCTCGCTTATCTCACCTCATTTGCTCACATTGTATATAGACTTATTTTTCTACTGGATTATTGACTGTATGTTTTGTTTTACTTTGCTGTTGTATGCGTCGAACTGCTTTGCTTTATCTCGGCCAGGTCGCAATTGTAAATGAGAACTTGTTCTCAACTTGCCTTCCTGGTTAAACAAAGGTGAAATAAAAAATAAATAAAATAGCCTGTTTTAGAGAAATGTAATCATTGAATATTGTAAGAGCATTCATTGTCTGCTTATATGCTCCCTTTTCTTATCCTACGGTTCTGACTTGGTGTACAGGGAGAATAATGTAAGAACGGGCCATGTTCTGAATTCTGTTGCTGTACATTTCAAAAGTGCTGAATAAATAGTTATATTGACTATGTCCGTCCTAGCTCGCTCATTTATGTCTTAATCGAAATTACGGATTCCCTCTCCTCTGCTCGTCATCACCTTATGCCATATTTTGTACATCTCAATTGTCAGTAGAAACCACATTTGTTTAAGCAAGTTAGCCATATCAGTTATGTTTTTTTTTAAAGGCAGTAAATTAAGCCGAATGAACTGTTTCGATGCCAGACAAGGCTCCACTGATTGCCAGGTGTGGAAGTGGTAAGGTGTTGGGACTGCTGTTGGGACTCTGCTGTTGGGACAGCTTTATGTTGGCCCTAACAGTTTGTGGGCACAGTTTGTCACCGTTATAGTGCAATTAATGTATTGTTTCATGTTGTGTTATGTAGTGACTTTGCTGGTATGCATCCCCCCCAAAAATGTGGGCTAGTTTGCCCCACCAAGATTTACATGATAAAATTGCAACTGGGCACAAACCATGGCAAAATAACATAGAATTGCTGGAAATGAGCTTTAAAACAGTAACATTTTCCAAGTTCCCCTTCTAGGGATTGTGCAAGGGGGGCAATGAAATTCACATAGCAAATCTCACTCCAAGTTTCTTCAAAAGTTGCCAGCCCTGCTGAATGTATGTACCTTAGAAATTGTTTTCACACACACACACATTTTATAGGTCCGAACTCAAAAATAGCTAGTTTTTTCCCCCCGAGATCCCAGTTGTCTAGAATTCACTGAAGTCTGAGATTTCCCAGTTTCCAGTTGTTTTGAATGGGCAGAAGTCATGCTGGATTGACAGCATGGCCAATGTATTTAACCTTTTCCGGCCCATTGTGTTGCATGTGAATGTTTAACTTTTACGTTTGGAAAAGAGACCCTTAAACTCAGACTTGGAATTTCCAAACCACTCATTGTTGAATTTGCGATTTCCAACTTGTGTATTATTTATGTCCAATGGCCGATGAGCACGGATACATTTTATCTATCATTTCTCTTCATATGAAGAATTGAAAAGGATGTGCCAGTAGTAGTCTTAATTCATGATGATGAAAACCTGTCTAGCTTGCTAGCTAAGATTTTTAAAGTATGATGTTGACATGATCCGCCATTTGTGTTTGTATTTATTTTAATTTTAAATGTGTCATTTATTAGACGCTCTTATCCATAGCGATTTACAGTAGTGATGCATACATTTTTATACTATACGTTTTTTTGTACATCCCAATCAAAGCTATGGTAGATATAACGTGTTTTGACGTCATTGTATCTGTGGCCAATGACCTTGAGCCTTCTTGGATGGGAACTTCTGATGTAAATCTATGGCAGCACCCAAGGTGCTGCACCAATCACGCGCATCTAGAGAACATTACCAACCCCTACACTCTGTATTTTCCGCTGGCTGCCCCACCACAGGAAGCATTGAGCTAGGCTGAAACACCTGCATTTTGGCACTTGCTCAAAAAAACAAAAAAAAAGAGATAATGTTTGTATGCGGCTTTATTAACTCTTTTTTAAAATTTGTTGCAAACTGATGTGACACGTATTAATTCCAAAAATAATCTAGAGCACCACCTGCCCCGAATGACAGGTCGCCACTGTGTCAGTGTGACTCCCAATTGTTGACAATACATGCTCTAATTGCATATTATGTGCCCCGCCCGACGCAGCTGCAGGAGGCTACATCCAATAATACCACACAGCCGGGACAGTGGTATTAGAACTCTGTCACATTCATTAGTCGGATTCCATTTCAAAACGTCTGTTGCAAAACGTTCTGCAACAGAAACCGTTTACTCCAAACGCTCTTCAACGTGACGTAAAAGCTGTTAGGTTCTTAAAATGAAGTTGTAGTTTCCACACGTTGCCATTCCAATCCGAATAGTCTGCAATGTGTTTGGGACAAGCTCAGCTGCACATCTATACATTATCGATTCTTCAACGCTCTAAAGTGGAGTGAAGTCCACAGGGTTCCTTCCAACTTCTCCCAGACGTTTTATTTTTTGGAAGACTCAATTGAACTACAATTTCAGTTTAAGAACATTTGGAGTAAACAGCCAAAAGTCTTGCAACAGAATCCGACTAATGAATACACCACCGATTCCCTCTTGGGCAGGTGTACACTGCTGCCCCTTGTTGGACTAATTCGATCTGCCACCTAACTGCCGTAAAAAACTTGAGGCAGCCTACACAATTTCCTTTACTCAAATCTGGGACATGATTAACCTTGGGGAGTGACTATCGCTGGGTTTATTTTTTCCACTACTTGGTATTGGCATCAGATCTTTTTCAGAGCTGATCTGATTGGCCAAAATACCAATTAGTGGAAGGAAAAAATATAAATTGGGCTTCATGTCTAAACAGAGCCTGTACTGGTTTCATAGTCACCTGGCCATTTATAAAATTCATCAGTCCCCTTGCAGGCAGTCTTCTGGCTACGGCATCACATCCCTCCTGGGTTCCTTAATCCACAGAACAGGCTGCTTAGACATTCTGCATCCTTAATGGAACGCTTTTCCCCATATAAAACACTGAACAAAATATAAATGCGACATGCGTTTGTTTCATGAGCTGAAATAAAACATCCCAGAAATGTTCCATTCGCACAAATCTTATTTCTCTCAAATTTTGCGCACTTTTTTTTTTACATCCCTGTTAGTGAGCATTTCTCCTTTGCCAAGATGATCCATCCATCTGACAGGTGTGGCATAGTAAAAAGCTGGTTAAACAGCATGTTTACACAGGTGCACCTTGTGCTGGGGATAAGGCAACTAAAATGTGCAGTTTTGCACAACCCAATGCCACAGTTGAGGGAGAGTGCACTTGGCATGCTGACTGCAGGAATGTCCACCAGAGCGATTGCCAGAGAACTTAATGTTAATTATCTACCATAAGCCAATTGCATTGATTTAGAGAATATGTCAGGTTGTTCAACCGGCCTCACAACCACTGAGTTGTGTGGGTGAGCTGTTTGAAGTCAAAATTGTTAAGAGTGCCCTGTGGTGGTAGGGTTATGGTATGGGCAGACATAAACAATGAACACAACTGCATTTTATCGATGGCAATTTGAGTGCATAGGTACCTGACAAGCTCCTGAGGCCCATTGTCATCCGCCGCCATCACCCCATGTTTCAGCATGATAATGCACATTCCTATGTCGCAAGGATCTGTACACAATTCCTGGAAGCTGAAAATGTCCCCGTTCCTCCATGGCCTGCATACTCACCAGACATGTCCCCCATTGAGCATGTTTGGGATGCTCTGGATCGATGTGTGCTCCAGTTCCCTTCAATATCCAGCAACTTCACACAGCCATTGAAATGGGACAAGATTCCACAGACCACAAATGAACATCCTAATCAACTCTGAAGATGTTGCACTGCATGAGGCAAATGGTGGTCACACCAGATACCGACTGGTGTTCTGATCCACGCCCCTACCTTTTTTTAAAGTTCTGTATTCCCAGTCATGTGAAATCCATAGATTAGGACTTACATTTATTTCAATTGACATTTCCTTAAAATTGAAATTGTTGCATGCTGCGCTTATTTTTGTTAAGTGTATATATAATGCCATAAGACTAACGAGATCCAGGGTGACGTGCTGCCTCAGCCATAATGGACCAGATCTAAATGCTCAGCGACTGCTTTTTCACCCTTATTAACATAAAGCCCATTTCTGTATGTAGACATTATCAATGTAAGCTGCTGTACAACAGGGTTTCCTAGGGCCCCCCGGGAGCACATTTAGGTTTTTGCCCTAACACGACACAGCGGACTCAAAACCAACTCATCAAACTTGAATTATTTTCAATCAGCTGTGTAGTGCTAGGGCAAAAACCAACCCAGGACAGAGTTGAGCGAAATTCTGCTAAAGGCTATCAATGTAAAGGTTGGCATTAGACTAACCTATTCAATTTACATGTCATCAGGTGAGTGATAACGTGGATTTCAGTTATCAGTCCCAAGGTTTGTGTGTCAAATGTTCTTGATTTAGCCAAATGGACAAATGCTTATCAAACAATGAAGTCCTTTATTGCCATCAGAACATGTGTGAAGACCAGCCTACCTGACACTGAGGAGTTGACAGTACCTGAACAGTACTACTAGCATACACACACAGAAAGGTCAACATTCTCTCCACCCAGAAAGACATGGGGATAGTGAGCCACAAGCGGCAGATAGTATTAAAGACAACGGAGCGAGGTACACATTTCACACTATAACAAGACAAAAGTGATCCATCTTTCCCAATCCTACATGCAGGCATGCACACATGAACCAAATATAGAAATACTCAGTGCGCTGCTGACGCATTAACACGCAGACAGTTGAAACGAAAAAGGGGTCAATCAATCTGGGTGATTGTAATTCAGTAAACACAATCCCTAACTAGCCTCAATACTTGTGTGAACATCTATCATGCTAAATGTTACACTGAGTATTACAATAAGTATTTAATGAGGGTAAGAAACAATTACACTAAGGAAATGGGGTTTCTTTTATTCTTAGTCATCCTTGTAAAAAGGCAGCCATATTGTGGGTGAATTTGAGTGGTGGAAAGCTATTCCGAACAGTACTTAAGTGTCTACGGTATGGATTCTAAAACACATTCAAGGTGGACATTAGCAGCAGTTCTAGTAGCGGATAAAATGGTGAAACTGAAACGTGAACCCTCTCCCTCGTGCAAAGCTACTGCTGAATGATCATGCAGTTGGTTTGTTGATCATTTTAGAAAAATAGTGCAAACTCAGAAGAAATCAACCAGTTCATCTCAAAAGACAGTTGATTTCATTTCCATTTTATTTCATATTTTCTATGTGGAAAGAACAAAACGCAGTTGAGAGAGGTAACCAAGACAGTAACATGAGCCACCAAGGGTTTCTGAGTCACACAACCCCCCCCCGCCTGTCGACCGCCACCTTTAGGAACCGGACAACCATCTCGCTTATAGTTCCATCTCAAAACACTGTCATTTCTCCTTTGACCACAACGCACAGTCGACCACACTGACTGAACCCCTCCGCCTGTGACTGAATTGCATGGTGCGGTCGTGCATCTGTGTAAGCCTGTGTGTGTATGGCTCTACTCATCCCTTTTGAAGCAGTGAGCATCACAGTCAGTCTGCCTGTCTCCTCCCCCAGCCACGACCACATGGACCATTCTAGAAGGGTGAAACAACGTGGCTCGCCTTCAACCCGTCTACCTACCTCCCCTCGTGGTCGTCGTGGCATGTGCGTTCAGACCGCGATTCTGCAGTTCACCCAGGCATTAGTAAGTGTGGCTGGAAGCTAGAGCGCCGTGCTACCCTACCTCTCTATTCCACACTGCTAGTGGGCCATGAGAAAAAGAGGCACTAAAATTCTCATTTTTTAAAGTCTAAATCGATCCATATATCATCAAGTCCTTAACCTCTCATTGTTTGTCGGTCAGTCGGTCTGTCAGGATGTATAGGGACAGCCCTGGACACTAGTGTCGAGCATGGGAGACGGGAAGTGATGCAACACTTCCTCCTACCCCGCCCGGCCAAAAGAGCGGCCTCGCCTGCCTTTGTGACCTCACCACCGACCCAGGGCTATGTTCCAAGAATTCTGTGTTCTCCCCCCCCCCCCCGATTTTAATCCTGTGGTTGCCAGCTCTCTCAACTGTGCACACGTACGTACAAACACAATCTCTCACACACACACACACACACAGCCCAAACGCTGTCCAGTCCACTCTCACTCAGGACAAGCGCCTTGAATTTTTTTGTTTGGCACCAGACTTTCTGGCCAGTCACTCGTTCCCTTGTTTTCTGTCCTACCACAGTTAACACCTCTACACTCTTAACTCCCATTCCCTCACTACTGGTCTGTTCTCTGAGCAAAAATAAAAGAAAAACCTCTTTCCTGTGACACAAAACTCAACAATGAACTTTTTCAAATTCAAGGCACAATGTCTATCAATAATCACATCGGTCTGTCCGTCATCACCAACCGACATTTAGGCCAGGGTACGTAGCACTCCTGACACTTGTTCTTCACCGCTTGGACTCATCCGCCTATCCCTCCCTTTCTCCAGCTGGCATCTATTCTCCTCTCAACTTTTAGAGACGCTTCTGTTTGAATGGGAGAGCGACCACAAGTCCAAAGCAGTAATAACATAAAAAAAAAAATTTGTCTCGTCCTGTTTTCTGAGATTCAGTTCTCTTTTAAATCAAGTCATATCCACCAGCCCTTTTGGCAACCTAGTTGTTTTTTAAAATAAGCACTAAGTACTGATAGATAGGATAACATACACCGTTACGTGTGTTTAAGTAAGATGCGACTGTCGTTTTTTTGTACTTTTTCTCTCCCCCCTCTCACTCAAAGTATGAATCCGGTATTTTGTTGTTTTTCACTCATCTGTTTTAAGGTTTAAGTAAATGCAAGCAGGGACAGAGTTTGCCATGAAGTCTTGCTCTAGACCTGGGTTTTTAGGGGGTGGGACCTAGTCCTCTACGAGACGCCGTTGACCAGGGTCTCGCTGGGCGTGGCCATGCCGTTGCTAGGGGAACGCTTGGAGGGCACCATGCGCTCATCCTTCTTGGCGCTGCTCCCGTTCTCCTGGGGGAACAGCAGAGGAGGGGAAACTGTCAGTTTAACAAGTTGCTATAAGCCGGTATTTTCTACGGTCTGTGTGTGTGTGTTTGTACTTTAGGCTCGGAAGCAGCAAGTGTCTCCTGGGGAAGGCTCTGTCGGCTCTGCGACTCGGCGCGGGATATGTAGTCTGCCACGGTCACTACAGACAAGAACCCAGAGAACAGTGATTTAAACAGGATATACTGTTTAATGACACATCCAGCACAACACAGTGACGAATGAGACTAAGGAAGGATACGGTAGACTAGATCAGACTACCCTTTTCCTCTAAGGTCTAGACTGACAACAGGGAGGGAGGTTTGGGACGTCTGACACACTGCTCACCCTCGGCTGGCTGTCTGTCACGGCTGGGGGATCCTCCCTCGGGGTGGTTGCCGCGGTTACGACGGCGGCGGCTCCTGTTGCGGCGCTGGGGTCGGCCCTCCTCATCTGATAAAGGAGAGAAAAAAAAAGAGGAAGTATGAGAGACGTAACTTTAACACTTCAACTTCAAACTAGTCACACAGCATAACTAACACTGGTACTCTCCAGACTTCCTACCCAGTCCGTTCTCGTTGGGTCCGACCTGGCTGTCTGACTCTGTGGCGGCGGCGTCCATCACGCTTGGCTCCTGGTCATTACGGCGACGGCGGGAGCGTCTCCTGCGGTCTACTCCTCCCACTCCCTCGCTGGTGTCCGTGTCGCCCTGCTCACTCTCACCCTCCAGCAGGGAGAACGGGTTGCTGTCCGGGTCCCTCAGCACTGGCCAGGAGAGAGGAGAGAAAGAAAGAGAGGCCTAGCATATCAAACTGTACCACCTTCCAGTCGTAATGAAGGAAAACTTGGCCATTAGGTTTGACCCGAAACATCCCAGTATCACCAAGGACCAATTTGATTCATTAGAGCACACCGGAACAAAACATTGTTACAGAACACTCAAAAGAGCATTTCTCATTGGACAAGGTCACAAAGTCCCTGCCAATTTCAGTTTGTTTCCCTCTATATTTGGTGCACAATGAATACAACCCTGTACCCCATTTGGACTATTAATAGGCCTGCTGTATTGCACCATTAATAAGCCTGCTGTATTGCACCTGAGCTGATAGAGTTGGTAGTCCTTGAGGCGGGTCCTCCGCGACCCCGTCCGGTGTTGGATCCACGGCCCCTGCCACCCCGACGGGAACCCCTCTCATCTCCGCCCACGCCTCGGGGCCGCTGGTCGCGCTCGTTGAGGTCCTCTGACTCAGAAGCGTTGGACTGCTCAGAGTTAGTACCTGGATAACAGAGTAAGGGGCAGCTAGAGACTAATCTTCAACTGACAATAGTATAGATTACGATAGTAAGTTAGCAGCTGTTTTGTCCTGACAGAGAAATGGAGTGAAATGAACAAATGGCGAGAGGGGGATGAAGGCAGGAATGATGGAATGTGGAGTGTTTTGTACAAAACTGTAGTTTTTAGTCCCAAGTGTGTGTGGTGTACCAGTTGTCTCAGCAGAAAACCCATGAGAGAGAATACCAAATAAATAGTCAGACCAGTTGGTGTTCACTGCAGCAAAGCACGTTACCAAATCGTCATGTCGACTGACGGAGTGTAGCCTGCAAACACCAAGTTCACACAGAACCAAACTATCCACTTGTAGTCAAAATAATAATTTGCCGTTTTAGATGGAAGCATGTGAGGATCGTTGGGTTGATTGTAAATGACTGTTTTATATCTTTACATTTTCTTAACATGAATAGATAGGCATCTCCTGACTGAAATGAAGTAGGTTGAAGGATGAAGGAGCATGGAGAAATCCTGAGTGATGGAGAACTACATCTTTGTGGAAGGGAGGGGGCAAGAGTTCAGGGTACAAGCAGACACTGTTAAAAAGGTATGTACACAGCTGTACACCGTCGCTGAGTAAACATTTGAAACGCCACTCAAAGTTTAGCCTCGTGTATGATAAATATGTTTGTATATTGAGATATTGGTCTTATCAGATGATAGAATGCAGTTAGAGCAGTAAGGGATCTTGGGAGTTGTAATCTCGTCTCACCATATCCAGAGTACTGGCTGTTGGAGGGCCTGCGTCCTCGTCCGCGGCCTCCGTAGGTGCGGGAGGTGTGGAGGTTGGTGGAGTTGCTGCTCTCGTCTGTGAGGTAGCCCTTCTCCCTGTCCCCGGGGCCGGTGCCTCCGACCCGACTAGGGGGGGCACGGTACCCCACCCCGATCTGACGGAGCTGCTCGTCAATCTGCAGCCGCTCCAGACGCAGCTGCTCCACTTCCTGTTAGAGACGGACATGTCAGGACATATATCATTAGGTATATTCCTATAGGGCAGAGAGACAGCGATACATGTCAGGACTTATATCATTAGGTATATTCCTATAGGGCAGAGAGACAGCGATACATGTCAGGACATATATCATTAGGTATATTCCTATAGGGCAGAGAGACAGCGATACATGTTAGGACATAGTGCCTATAAAAAGTCTACACCCCCTTAAACTTTCTAAATTTTGTTGCGTCATGAAGTGGGAATTAAATAGATTTAATCGTTATATCAGTCGCTAGGCTTCCATCCAATTTGGCAGATTTTCATGCGAATATTCTCAAATCTGCATAAAAACAAAGCACATTATCCCACCAGAGATATTTCCATCAGAGTTTTTGCGGATAAAAGGCTGTGCGTAATGACAGTGCACACAAATAACTTTTGCCATTCAATTCCCATGTACTGAATGAAAAATAAAAGTTAAATGGGTTTCCATCACCTTTTCAACTCTGCCGGTTGCATTGCCAATGTGCCAACTCTGGTCTTGGCAAATTAACTCTAGCCAATAGCTTGCAGAAGCAGTGCGGGTAGGCTAACTACATTGAGATTATGGAGAAGAGCGATATTATTTGCATTTGTCAAACAGCAGCCAAGCATCGATCATCATGTCACCAGAATAAGACCCTCGATATTTGTTGGAAAGGAGGATCAAGCTCATCAGGAATACAGTGTAGATGTTGTTAATGTTGTAAATGACTATTGTAGCTGGAAACAGCAGATTTAATAGAATATCTACATTAGGCCCATTATCAGCAACCATCACTTCTGTGTTCCAATGGCACGTTGTGTTAGCTAATCCAAGTTTATCATTTTAAAAGGCTAATTGATAATGGGCCTCGGTACGCCGATGTAGATATTCCATAAGAAAATCTCCAGTTTCCAGCTACAGTAGTCATTTACAACATTAATGTCTACACTGTATTTCGGATCAACTTGATCCATTGAAAAAAAAGCTTTTCCTTTAAAAACAAGGACATTTCTAAGTGACCCCAAACTTTTGAACGGTGTGAGTTATATATAAAAATCACACACACACACACCGTAAAATTCTTATGAGCACATAACCAACAATGCATTAAGAAATTTGCTAAATATTCTAAAAGGAAAAAGAGTAACAATAATGAGGATATATACAAGGGATACAGGTAGTCAATATGCAGGGAGACAGGTTAGTCAAGGTAATTAAGGTAATATGTAGGTAGGGGTAAAGTGGCTATGCATAGATAAGAGGGTAGCAGCAGTGTATGTGAAGAGTGTGAAGGAATGAGAATGTATGAGTGTGTGGCGTCAATATGTGTGTGTGTGTGTGTGTGTTGGAGTGTCAGTGCATTTTGTGCGAGTGTGTGATTAGAGTTCAGTGAGTGTTCATCGAGCCTGTGCAAGAGTGTCAGTGCAAAAAACAAGGGTCTCAAGGCAAATAGTCCAGGTTGCCATTTGATTAACTGTTCAGTAGTCTTATGGCTTGGGGGGGTATAAGCTGTTCAGGAGCCTTTTTGTCCCAGACGTGGCGGTCTGGAACCGCTTGCCGTGTGGAAACAGAGCAGTTCGACTTCAGTGGCTGGAGCCTGACTATTTTTAGGGCCTTCCTCTGACACCGCCTGGTATAGAGGTCCTGAATGACAGGAAACTCTGCCCAAGGGCAGTGTGGAGTGTAGCAGAGATGGCATCATCTGTAGATCTGTTGGGGTGGTATGCAAATTGGAGTACGTCCAGGATTTCTGGGATGCTGGTGTTGATGTGAGCCATGACCAGCCTTCCAAAGCATTTCACAGCTACAGATGTGAGCACTATGGTCAGTAGTCATTTAGGCAGGTTACCTTAGTGTTCTTGGGCACAGGGACAATGGTGGTCTGCTTGAAACAAGTAGGCATTACAGATGTTAAGGGAGAGGTGGAAAATGTCAGTTGGTCAGTGCATGCTCTGAGTAGGCATCCTGGTAATCAGTCTGGCCCTACAGCCTTGTGAATGTTAACCTGTTATAAAAAGCTCTTAAAGTGGTTGCTCCACTAAAAAAAGTTTTGCGATTATGCTGCGGTACTTAGAGGTCATTTGTGGTTTAGTACGGTACCCTGCATCACAACTTCATTGCTCCAGATCAGCGCAAGCAGGAGTTAGAGCACTGATTATGCTTTTGGGTCCCAAGGCGCAACTGTGTCTCTGTAGTACTGTAGCCTACTCCTGACAGGTCACTTTGTACAGCGCCTTAGTGGCGCGGCAGTCTAAGACACCGAATCGCAGTGCAAGCTGTGTTGCTACAGAAGCTGGTTCAATACCTGCGCTGGCCTCGACTGGGAGACCCATGAGATGACTACAGGTTTTTGGTTTCTCGCCCTCAAAAGCAACACAATTCTAAATAAAAGCTGGCTTTATTTACAAATTAGTAACAATGTCAAGAAATACCCCCCCTCAAGTTATTTGAAAAGTTATATTTTAAACACTGATTATAATTATTATTCATTTTGAATTATATAAAAGCCCCTTGGATATTCTCACAGATCTATTATTACCCCTGTTATTAGAAGGACAATATATATATATATAAAATATTGGTAATGGCACCCAAATGGCGCAAAAGGGGATTGCTTGGCAGATCTCCAGCCTTATCCACTGAAATAGCGGTGGGCGCTCGCAAGGTTCAAGGCATGGGGGCAGGGGATGGGCCGCAGAGCCACGCACAGAAGACAAACCTAGCCCATGAGGAAGGGGTGGGGGTAGACCCCCACTCCACCCCAATGGGTAGCACAGAGCAACACTTCCAGGGGCATTGCACTAATAATGGTGCTGACTAGGGAAACGTTCCTGCTGTTCTTAGTGCCAGTTTGCACGTTCAAACTAAAACAATGTAACTAATAATGGCGTGAAAAACACCCCGTAGATATTTATTCAGAGGGCAGATATGGTTAAATATTAAAATACATTAGACCTCTCACTAAAGGCATAAGACAAGTTTTTTTTTTAAATGACATGAAATGCACACATTTGTAAATCCCAAACTCTGAAAGTAAGTGGTTACAATAAAGAAAGCAAACAAAATGTAAACAAGCTGTGTTTTATTTACATTAGCGAGGGACAGCTGGTGGCATTTTGAAAACAGGTTTTCAAACACTTGTAGCCAGATTAGCAGGACACTACTCTTTATAGCCCGGCTACTGAAAGTCACCTTTCCAGTACTCTTCACCCCGGCCCATACTGCACCCATAACAGTTACCATTCGAGCTGTTTACCCCCCAAAAAAGGACATTGTGACCAAAGAGAACAGACATTGTTTTCATCAAGCCAGCTTCTTTCTATGGTGCTACCCGTTCCAGGGTTTGGATTTTCAAGAGGACTTGAAAATTAGCCGGAACTGAGATGATCACCAGAACTAAAAAAAATATATAAATAAAAAAAATAAAAAAGGTATTTTGGTTTAAAAGCATTTTCTATACAAAAAAACAAACATGTATATTGCCTATCAATGTGGAGGCATACTGTGTAATAAAATCAATTAAATAAAGGTTAAATAAAATAAAAAATGTGAATGTGTTTTTGCAGAGAATACAACCATGCCGACAACCATCCGTGGAGATCAGTGGACAAAGGGCTGGACAACACGCCGCACCGAGACAAGACAAAAGGTTGCCAAGAAAGCGGTTAGTTTGGCTAGATTCTTAAAATGTGTACACAGCATTAGTGTTGGAGTCAATTAATTCTTAATCGATCTACCGTTTCTATCATAGGCCACTGTAAATTGATGGGGGCTCAGGGGTGGTACCATTCTGCTCATCTGATGAAGGTGCACATGGATCAGATTCAAACTTTGAATATGAGATCAAGTCATTGAAGGCAGACCAGCAGAAAAAGAAACATTATCTGAGGGAAGAGATACGGGCGACAGCTAATGCATTGGTCCAGAGCGAGGCAGCATTGGTGGAGAATGACGCGTTGAAGAGGGCGAGGAACAAGAAAGTTACAATCCATGCCAGGCACACCTGTGAGCTCTGGAACTCCACCTCCGACAGGCAGAGTCAACATACCTGGCGGGTTCATCAGGTCATCCTGACATTTCCATTCCTCTTCTGACAACAGAACTTGACCAACTGCTCACTGGGCAGAGCAAGTGCCATCCGGACCATTATGCTGTTCTGCTATGTTTACTTGTCAGACTGCACAGTAGCCTGATAAGATATAAGCCACCTGCATTTGTTTAAATACTTTATTATCCAAATGTAAAAGCATATACTGTACAATACTGTATTTCTTCATCAGCATCTTTATAATAAAATGATAAAAATACTCATTCAAAATGCAGATGTTTATTAGTTATGAATCCATAAAATGACTATGGGAATAAATATCACAGAATGACAGAAATATTGGAACAAAGTTGTCTAATGAAGGTAAACTAATTTCAGTTTACTGGAAAATACTCTTTCAAACACACACACGGTCACGTTGTACAGTGCCATTATGGCTATTAGCAGGTAGCTGGACAATAGACTTGCCTAGGAGGGTAAGGGGGAGAATTCTATCGTCAAATGTATTTCTTAGTTAGGTTGGCTGTACTACAACTAGGCGTGATTGGATGAAACTGAAATTGCAACCACCAGAAAAGTTAAAACAAAAAAAGTATTATGCATCACATCTGACCGTGATTGGGAGTCCCAGAATTGCCAACTTGCCCAGCGTTTCTCTCCCTCTAAAAACATAAATGTTTTGGCCTTTACTCAGATTACAATCACTCACTTTCATTCTCCCTCCCAAACAAAATAACCTCCAAAGTATTGTTATATATTATCAAGTTGATGGCACAGTCCTATAGCCCAGCACCTACATAAAGCTGAGTGACTCACTCATTCATGGCTTTGGATCAAAATAAGTACCAACATTCTTTCTGATAGTCTTTAATAAATAAAATGTTTTGGTTATCCTGACCTGGACACCATGTACAGTATTATAATAGCCCCTTATGGGTTATAAGCAGGACAATATACCTTTACCAACACCTCTGTTTTGTTACTTTGTGGATGGGGCCTCCCGAGTGGCGCAGTGCAAAATGCGTTGCTACAGATGCAGGTTCGATACCCGTGCCGGCCACCACCGGGAGACCCATGAGGCGGCTTTTGGTTTTAATTTAGAATGTAATTATTGGCGGCGAGTCACGCCATATTTTCCAATATACTGTAGGCCTACCGTAGGTGACATGAGTCCCACTAGTGTTGAGTAATGTGCTGTTAAAAGTGGTGTACGTCTTATTTATTTAAAGAGCATATTGAAGTTCGAAGCAATAGGATTTGAAGCAATAGCCTACAACTATTTTAGCACAGTTTCACACTGCGCTGGGGCAAGCATGGGCACTGGTCTTGATAAATCAATGAGAGATTTTTATTTTCACTGAATCTCCATTTGGGTATTGGTTAGACAAAAATTATGGTGTAGAAATGTTATGCTCTTAGTGTAACCTTTATTTGACTAGGCAAGTCAGTTAACTTCTTTGATATAGGGGGCGCTCTTAATTTTTGGATAAAAAAATGTTCCCGTTTTAAGCGCGATATTTTGTCACGAAAAGATGCTCGACTATGCATATAATTGATAGCTTTAGAAAGAAAACACTGACGTTTCCAAATCTGCAAAGATATTGTCTGTGAGTGCCACAGAACTGATGCTACAGGCAAAACCAAGATGAAATTTCAAACAGGAAGTACCCCCAGATTTTGAAGGCGCTGTGTTTCAATGAGTCCTTATATGGCTGTGTATGGGTCACGAATGAGCTTAGACTTCGTCGTTTCCCCATAGTGTCGACAGCATTGTGACGTATTTGTAGGCCTATCATTGGAAGATGGACCATTTTACACTACATATACCAGGTGGCCGCTTGGTGTCCTCCGTCGCAGTTATTGCGTAATCTCCAGCTGCATGTATTTTTCTGTATGCTTCCGAGGAGAAACCCAACTGCCACAAATGATTTATCATCGAATAGACATGTGAAAACACCTTGAGGATTGATTCTAAACAACGTTTGCCATGTTTCTGTCGATATTATGGAGTTAATTTGGAAAAAAGTTTGGCGTTGTAGAGACTGAATTTTCTGGGTTTTTTCTTAGCCAAACGTGATGAACAAAACGGAGCGATTTCTCCTACACAAATAATATTTTTGGAAAAAATGAACATTTGCTATCTAACAGAGTCTCCTCATTGAAAACATCCGAAGTTCTTCAAAAGGTAAATTATTTTATTTGAATGCTTTTCTTGTTTTTGTGAACATTTTGCCTGCTGAATGCTAGGCTTAATGCTATGCTAGCTATCAATACTCTTACACAAATGCTTGTGTAGCTATGGTTGAAAAGCATATTTTGAAAATCTGAGATGAGTGTTGTTAACAAAAGGCTAAGCTTGTGAGTCAATATATATTTCTCTTTTCATTTGCGATTTCATGAATAGTTAAAGTTGCGTTATGGTAATGAGCTTGAGGCTATGATTACGCTCCCGGATACGGGTTTGCGCGACGCTAGAGGTTAAGAACAAATTCTTATTTACAAGGACAGCCTACTCCTTCCTCCTAGTTGGGGAATTGAACCCTGGTCTCCCGCGTGCCTGCACGACACAGCATTCTTTAGCTAAATAGCCCAGTACTGTAGCCTACTCCCTACGCTGCAACTTTTAAAGAACGAACCACTGTACATCGGCTACGGCGAGTGAGATCACACAGTCGTCCTGGACAGCTGGTGCTCTGATGCAAGGTTCAGTGTTGCTTGCCTTGAAGAAAGCATAGAAAGAATTATGCCCGTCTGGTAGGCTCACGTCACTGGACAGCTCGCAGCTGGGTTTCCCTTTGTAATCCGTATAAGTTTGCAAGCCCTGCACATATGATGAACGTCTCAGCCGGTGTAGCAGGATTCAATATTAGTCCCATAGACGCTTTGCCTGTGATGGTTCGTCTGAGACGTTTTACATTTTTTTGTAATTTAGCAGACGCTCTACTCCAGAGCGATTTAGTGTGCATAAATTTTTGTACTGTCAAGTATTGGTCCCCCATAGGAATCGAACCCACAACCCTGGTGTTGCAAATGCAATGTTCTACCAACTGAGCCACATGCGAGACATGCATATGTATGCAACAACGCATGATTGTTGTCTGTGAAACACAGCAAAGGCCTACACTTTTTGGCCTAAATGCAAAGTCTTATGTTTGGAGCAAATCCAACATGTCACTGAGTAAATACCTCCTTATTTTTCAGCACAGTGGTGGCTGCATCATTGTATGGGTATGCCTAATATCAGCAAAGACAGGATAGTTTCTCAGGAAGAAAATAAGCAGGATAAAGCTTCGAACAGGCAAGATTCTAGAGGAAAACCTGCTTCAGTTTGCTTTACACCAGACACTGGGATAGGAATTCACCTTTCAGCAGGACAATAACCTACAACAAAGCCAAATCTACACTGCAATTGCTTTCCAAAATAATGAACGTTCCTGAGTGGTTGAGTTACAGTTTTGACCTAAATCAGACTGAAAATCTATTTCAAGACATGAAAATGGCTTTCTAGCCATGATCCAACAACTTTACAGAGCTTGAAGAATTTCACCCAAAAATGAAAATGGGAAAATATCGCACAATACAGGTGTGCAAAGCTCAGACTAACTCAAGAAAACTCACGTCAAATCGCTGCTAACTGTTAACACATGCATTGCCTCAGGGGTGAATATTTATCTAATAAAGGTATATTAGTTTTATTTTTCATTAATCCTTTAACACATTTGGAATTGTATTCCACTTGACATTACAGAGTATTGTGAAGATCGTCGACAAAATTACAATGAAGTCCATTTCAACTCCACTTTGTAACAATAAAATGGCAATAAATCCAGGGGGTGGGGGTGTAGTCTTTCTATAGGCATTGTGTGTAAGATTCCTATAGGGCAGAGGCCAAGGTACATGTTAAGTTAAAAAGCATATGTGTAGCTAGAAGTGGAGTCGGAAGTTTACATACACTGAGGTTGGAATCATTAAAACTTTTTTTCAACCACTCCACAAATTTCTTGTTAACAAACTATAGTTTTGGCAAGTCGGTCAGGACATCTACTTTGTGCATGACAAGTTATTTTTCCAACAATTGTTTACAGACAAATAATTTATTTCAAACTTAGTGCCTCTTTTGCTTGACATCATGGGAAAATCTAAAGAAATCAGCCAAGACCTCAGAAAAAAAATTGGAGACCTCGACAAGTCTAGTTCATCCTTGGGAGCAATATCCAAACGGCTGAACGTACCACGTGCATCTGTACAAACAATAGCACGCAAGTATAAACACCATGGGACCACGCAGCCGTCATACCGCTCGTGAAGGAGACGAGTTCTGTCTTCTAGAGATGAACGTACTTTGGTGCGAAAAGTGCAAATCAATCCCAGAACAGCAAAGGACCTTGTGAAGATGCTGGTGGAAACAGGTACAAAAGTATCGATATTCACAGTAAAACGAGTCCTACATCGACAGCCTGAGAGGCCGCTCAGCAAGGAAGAAGCCACGCTCCAAAACTGCCATAAAAAAGCCAGACTACAGTTTGCAACTGCACATGGGGACAAAGATTGTACTTTTTGGAGAAATGTCCTCTGGTCTGATGAAACAAAAACAGAACAGTTTGGCCATAATGACCATCGTTATGTTTGGAGAAAATAGGGGGAGGCTTGCAAGCCGAAGAACACCATCCCAACTAGAGGTCGACCGAATCATCGGAATGGCGAATTAATTGGGGCCGATTTCAAGTTTTCATAACAATCGGAAATCGGTATTTTTGGACACCGATTTTTATTTATAAAAAAATATATATATATATTTAACTAGGCAAGTTAGTTAAGAACACTCTTGTTTTCAATGACGGCCTAGGAACGGTGGGTTAAACTGCCTTGTTCGGGGGCAGAACAACAGAGTTTCACCTTCTCAGCTCGGGGGATCCAATCTTGCAACCTTACAGTTAACTAGTCCAATGCAATAACGACCTGCCTCTCTCTCGTTGCACTCCACAAGGAGACTGCCTGTTACTTGAATGCAGTAAGCCAAAGTAAGTTGCTAGCTAGCATTAAACTTATCTTATAAAAAACAATCAATCATAATCACTAGTTAACTACACATGGTTGATGATATTACTTGATATTATCTAGCGTGTCCTGCGTTGCATATAATCTGACTGAGCATACAAGTATCTAAGTATCTGACTGAGCAGTGGTAGGCAGATGCAGGTGCGTAAACATTCATTCAAACAGCACTTGTCAGTTTTACCAGCAGCTCTTCGTTGTGCGTCAAGCATTGCGCTGTTTATTACTTCAAGCCTATCAACTCCCGAGATGAGGCTGGTGTAACCAAAGTGAAATGGCTAGCTAGTTAGCACGCACTAATAGCGTTTCAAACGTCACCCGCTCTGAGCCTTGGGGTGGTTGTTTCCCTTGCTCTGCATGGGTAACGCTGCTTCGATGGTGGCTGTTGTCATTGTGTTGCTGGTTCGAGCCCAGGGAGGAGCGAGGAGAGGGACGGAAGCTATACTGTTACACTGGCAATACTAAAGTGCCTATAAGAACATCTAATAGTCAAAGGTATATGAAATACAAATGGTAAAAGAGGGAAATAGTCCTATAATTCCTATAATAACTACAACCTAAAACTTCTTACCTGGGAATATTGAAGACTCATGTTAAAAGGAACCACCAGCTTTCATATGTTCTCATGTTCTGAGCAAGGAACTGAAACGTTAGCTTTCTTACATAGCACATATGGCACTTCTACTTTCTTCTCCAACACTTTGTTTTTGCATTATTTAAACCAAATTGAACATGTTTCATTATTTACTTGAGGCTAAATTTATTTTATTGATGTATTATATTAAGTTAAAATAAGTGTTCATTCAGTACTGTTGTAATTGTCATTTTTACAAATACATGTAAAAAATAAAATACAAATCTGCCGATTAATCGGTATTGGCATTTTTGGTCCTCCAATAATCAGTATCGGTGTTGAAAAATCATATTCGGTCGACCTCTAATCCCAACCGTGAAGCACGGGGGTGGCAGCATCATGTTGTGGGGGTGCTTTGCTGCAGGAGGGACTGGTGCACTTCACAAAATAGATGGCATCATGAGGGAGGAAAATTGTGGATATATTGAAGCAACATCAAGACATCAGTCAGAATATTAAAGCTTGGTCGCAAATGGGTCTTCTAAATGGACAATGACCCCAAACATACTTCCAAAGTTGTGGCTAAATGGCTTAAGGACAACAAAGTCAAGATATTGGAGTGGCCATCACAAAGCCCTGACCTCAATCCTATAGAAAATGTGTGGGCAGAACTGAAAAAGAGTGTGCGAGCAAGGTCAACACTCCTGACTCAGTTACACCAACTCTGTCAGGAGGAATGGGCCAAAATTCACCAAACTTATTGTGGGAAGCTTGTGGAAGGCTACCCGAAACATTTGACCCATGTTAAACAATTTAAAGGGAATGCTTCCAAATACTAATTGAGTGTATGTAAACTTCTGACCCACTGGAAATGAAATAAATAAAAGCTGAAATAAATCTCTACAATTTTTCTGACATTTCACATTCTTAAAATAAGTGGTGATCCTAACTGACCTAAAACAGGGAATTTTAACTCAGATTAATTGTCAGGAATTGTGAAAAATTGAGTTTAAATGTATTTGGCTAAGGTGTATGTAAACTTCCGACTTCGACTATGTGGACTGGCAAACATTTATATGATTTTATTATTTATTTAGCAACATAATGGGACCCACCCATACTTATGGGCCCTGCTCAAAAGTAGTACACTATAAAAAGGGAATAGGGTGCCATTTGGGATGCACTTTCAGTGGGGAAAACCCCATCACTGCAGAATTGACACAGCCTTAAGTCATGTGACTTTACCATGTGCAGCAGTTTGATGTGATTTCCCAGTGGTTTTGTGAAATAAGCCATGTAGGAGCCAAACACTAAGTTCTGCAGTGTGTACAAGGGGGGGGGTCAGTTTAGGCGTTTTAGGGATTGGGCTAAAGTACAGACAGCAGTTTACTGGGAACTTTTGGTTAGGTGAGGTGGTTGAGGGTGGAAGGGTTGGAGGGTGTCACTTCAGAATGCGACAGCTGTCGCCACTGAGCCTTGTGTGAGGTGGCTGACGATGGGTGAGGGGGTGCAAGGATGAGTAGAGGGTGCGTTATTTTTGGAGGCTAGGGTCCAGATATCCTGTAATCTACACCCCTACCCCTCGTCCCAACCCTGAGTAGGGGGCTATTTTTAAAAGCACAGGGTAAGGGCAAAATGGAGCCGCTCTCAGCAGCTTTCACATGAGGTAGGTGGAGGAGGGCGGGACAGGTGACCAATTTGGAATGATCTGACACAACCTTCTACACACTGCATCTACTCCCCTCTCCCCATACAGAAGTGGTGGTGTGTAGAATACACAGAAGAACACCAACCAGTGTAAGACAACGTCTTCCATGAATGTCCACTCAAGAGTAGCTAGACTAGAACTTGCCCTGGATTCAGGGTCAGATATTTTTTCCATTCCCTTTAACGGTTATGGTTAGGGAGGGGTTGGGTAATCTGATCCTAAATCTGTGGGTAATGGGAACTCCTACCATGCGTCTATATTCTGGCCATTGGCCCACAGTATGTATGTAAGCATGTATAAAAAAAATACACAGGCATATAGGGTCAATATATATCTTAACGTGTCGTAACAGAGAGGGGTCCAATGTTTAATTGACATGAGCAGAGGTCAGGCCTGAGAGCAGCAGTGATCTCTCCCCTCTGTGTGTGTGTGTGTGTGTGCGTCTCACCTGTAGGTAGGCCACATGGTACTCCAGTAGGGCCTGGGCGTTGCTGATGTTCTCTTTAGTTCCCACAAAGACAAAGGGGACCATGCCCTGGAGAGAAGGACAGTGTAAGAGAGTGGACTGGTAGACCGTTACGCTTCATTATACATTTGGAGGCGGACGAGTCCTGATGTTTAGTCATGGACATTTGGACACATTTGTGCATTTACACAAGGGCCAAATACCTGGTGTCTTTAAATTGATGTAGAAATACATAGAGGTTTCTCTTTGAAGGGACATTTCTTTTTAAATAAAGTGGGGAAAAGCACACTGAACAACAGTGATATACACCAACCGATGGAGTGGGCCCAAGCAACCCCTCCTAGAATGGGTAATGTACAGTACAGACATGCAGTGGAAACTGAAATGGGACAACTGACAGCGTCGACAGACCAAGCCTATGGATTGCAAAATTCCATTCACCTCTTGTTTAGGGGCAGTGTCTTCTCTGCCAGCCCCCTGCTTGCCTACCTCCTCACGGGGAAGCTTTTTGTCATTGTCCCCCTCGATCCGGACCCGCACCACCCCGGACTTGTCCACAATCTCCTGGATGACTTTGCCATTCTTGCCGATCACTTTTCCTGGGAGAGGAGAGAAAGAAGAGGGGGCATTTGGAGACCAAGGATTAGCTGGATGAATCCGTAAACATGGGCACCCTCATAGATATCATCCTGACCAACTTGCCCTCTAGTTTATTTCAAATTATAAAAGATGCCACAATTCAGACAATCTTTGTTTCTCAGTACATGTGTATGCAGGAACTTTCCTGATTGACTAAATCATGGGGGTGGGGCATCACTCACCTACGAGGTTCCTGGGCACCTGGAAGTAGTCTTCTTTGAACTCCAGGAAAACCCTGGCCAGCTTCACTGCTTCTGGGGTCTGCAACGCAAACACAACATCAATCCAACCTGCCATTAAACACATACAGAGAGAGATAAAGGCTGACAGCCTGCCACACAGACGCTGACACACACCAAGACCCCACTCTCACCACAACATACCCACCCACCTCTCCGTAGATCCTGAAGGTGCAGCTCTCCTCCTCCAGTTCGATGGCGGTGACACCAGGCACCTTCCTGGCCTGCTGGATGTTGGCACCGTGGGAGCCAATGGCCAGACCCATCAGGTCTTCCCTTACCTTCACCTCTTCCTGGTACGCGGACGCCAGCTGCTTACTTGTCTGGGGGACAAGGACAATAGGGTGTCTGTCTACATGTTGATGGCCAGTCTCCAAGTTACATTCTCAAGCGTGTTTGATTCTAACTGAATGAACATGGGGGGAGAAGTGTGTGTGTATACCTCAAGGTGTTTAGTGGCTTCTTCGTTGCGGGACATGAGCATGAGCTTGGTACGGATGCTGCGGAAGTGCATGTCGCTCAGGAGAGCAGCACGCTTCACTGTTGTCTCATTTGTTGACTAGAGAAAGCAGAAGTGTTAGTCTGAGAAAGCTGGTTAAAGAAGAAAAAGGGACATTACTAAAAATGCTAGCCTTGAAGCACTGCTCTCAGAGTAGGAGAGCGGATCTAGGATCAGGTCCCCCCAGTCCATATAATTGCCTAATAATGAACTAAAAAAGGCAAACTGATCCTAGATCACTAAGCTTCTCAGAGTAGGAGTGCTGAATACAGGCCCTGAAAGCAGTAGTGGCTGTGATACTGACCAACACGATGAGCTCGTGTGAGGCTGCACTGTAGAAGATGCAGTTGGCTCCAATGGCTTTCCTGAAGTCTTTATGGATGTTGTCGTTCGCACAGCTGTTGGTTAAAAAAAGAAGAAAATAACTTGGGTCAAACCACAGTTATTCACAACAGTGCACTATGCTGCTACTGTGAAAGGCTGATGGCCTGCCCAAAAGACAGCTCAAAGACAAAGCTCCAATGACAACATTTCGATGTGTATAACTGTCTAAACAAGAAACCCTTCACAAATAGCACCCTATTCCCTACACTATGTAGGAAGTAGCCTTTCAACAGTGCCGCCCCAGTGGTGAGGATGGTGTAGTGCACTGCCGGGGTCAGAGGTCAAACACTCACATGTTCCGTAGGTCTTCTGGGATGGCGATGGGGACCTTGTGGAAGGAGTTTCGGGAAGAAGGGCTGTTGGGGTTGACGGGCCGGATGCGTTCGTGCGTGACGATCTCGTTGTATGTGGCGTCGCACGCTGCGTACTCGATAACGTAGAACTAAAGGGTTCAAATAGAGAGACAAAGGTTCTCAGAAATGGCGAAATTGCAAGAGAAAGAAAATATTTAATGAATAGAAATAGACCCAGATTAATATAAATATGGGTAAAATAACAAGAATCATTCAAAAAAAAGAGTATATTTTACACAGAGCTCCACCATATACCTTTATTAATAAACAACGTTTCAATCCTGCAAGGATCTTCGTCAGATCATTTCAAATAACAAGGGTTTTCAGAGATTGAGAAATGGCAAGAGAAATAATGTGTGCCGAATAATAATAATGGGGACTATAGTGTGTTAGGCTAGATGAGGTACTTCTACCAAACTACCTAGGGAGCAAACAGAGCAAACAGCCCAAAAGACGTCAATTATTCATTCCACACAAGACAACTTGCATTGAATATTTATAGGGCTTTGGGTCAAGGTTAATCAGAAATGGCACTTCTCTTTAAAAATGTAATTCAGCTAAGGTTTTATTCATGTGATAAATTAACCAATAGTCATTTTCTTAGTCCCGTCTGACAGAGCGAGGGCAAGAGAAAGAGCGCGAGAGAGAGAGCGAGAGAGATGGAACTCCACACAAAGCACAAACCACACAAAGCTGACATTCCAAACCTTTATCACTGATCAAAATAGTGGTCAAATCCAGCATCAAGCCTCACTAACGGCGTCCGCATGTTTCCCATTCGAAACAGTTTGTGCATATATTATGACGACAATGTGACGTTTGTTAGTTTTGGTCGTCGGCAAGGTTTTTTGGGGAACTGCTAATAATACTAGGTACATTTCATATTCACAAATGCAAATGGTCTAATTCAAAACCAAACTTTATTCACTTTATAAATGAACTTAAACAATATGGCACTACTTTAACTAAAATGAAAAACACAAAAAAAATTCTCGAGCCAAGCGGAAGTTCGGAGCCAAAGTCCACACTCCATTGGTCATTAGTAGGGATTCTTCAATTAAGTGTTTGTTGTCATTCAACGATACTCGTTTTCATGCACATTGACAGCACCAAACATCTTGGACGTAAAATTGCACGACTTAGATCCCCTCTGCAAAATCATAAAAATGTACAACAGATTTCTTAAATCATCTAAGATTAATTCTGAAAACTTTGAAGAAGCATAGACTGGCTACAGCTTCTTAAGACGAACAAACAGTTCCATTACCGCCTTCTCGTTTTCCAAGCAAAGGTTGTTTTTTTTTTTTTTTAAGTATGCGAGTGCACTCGTTCTGTTGGCCTAGCCGAGTTCGGTACAGCGTCAGCCAAACTGAAGCATGCGGAAGCATTAACACCCCCTCAGTCACATTCTACTGACCCAGTCTGGAAGACAAAGTGGTTGCGTCCCAATAGTGCACTATATATATAAAAGTGTCCCAAATGACACTTTAATGTTTTTTTTTTTAAATGTAAAAAAAAATTATATATATATATATATATATATATATATATATATATATATATATATATATATATATATATATATATATATATATATATATATATATATATATATATATAATTTTTTTTAACATTTAAAAAAAAAACATTAAAGTGTCATTTGGGACTCCGTGTGCCAGACAGGGAATAGTGTTTAATGTTAGTCGCTAAATTCCTAAATCAACCCTCGGCCCCTACTCAATAGCCAAGCCAGAAGATCTGAGAGGATTGGATAGGTATATAATAATATATAAAACATATATTTTTTTTAAGGTAGTTGCTTCAGCTTTCCTTCTCAAAGACTAGGTGGGATCTACAGAAGTGCTAGGGGTAAATATGGAATGTTGAATCTGTGTGTAGTCTAGGTGACCCTACAGTACGTGCCTGCCTGCTTTAAACAAGCTATGTGCTTCCTGCTGCATTAGTTATCCCAATTAGCCTACATTAGAGTGCTGTGTGTGGGTCTATACAAGGGATGACTGAGGGGTATCCCGTAGTGGACGGAGCGTGTGTGTAAAACGCTGATGCATCACACAACATGCACATGACATTGCACAAATGACTACTTGGACTGATCAAGAAAATTAAAAGGGGACTATTTAGCAACAGTACACCAAAGTCTTGGTTGAGATATGGGGATGTTCATCACCTCTTCACACAGAGTGAGACCCGACCATGTTGCATGCAAGCACACAGAATTGTTTTTAAATCACACACACACAGTGCCCCCCCCTACCGACCCCATGCCGGCCCCAGCGTGCACCCGACCCCTAACTCACCAGTCCCTGACTCACCTCTCCCTTCATCATTCTCACCCGGGCCAGCCACCAGCCACATGGCTCCTGCTCATTGGCCCTCGAGTACACCTGTTGGAGGGGTAGACAGGAGATGATTATACCGGGACATACAGGTGTTTATACCTGCTCGGGTTGCAAAATTCCAGTAACTCGCAGGTTTTACTGAAATTCTGGATTTCCTGATCATTTCATCATGCTTAGGGATGCCCCAGAGCAATGATACCAGAACAATTACAAGAAGAGGGGAAACTTTCTGAAATCTACCATGTAACATTAACCAAACAGGTCAGGCAAAATATTTAGTAAAGTGATTATGTAATGATATGATAAACAGTGAGATGGAGTGTCTCTCCATGGCGAAGATGATTAGAGTGCTGCTGTGCTGAAGAATGGAATCCTAGCTGGCTAATCATGTCTAAATTGGACTGTGGTTAATCCGTCTCCACATCGCTCTGCCGTAGTGAACAGGACTCTGGGTAATCTCTGGACTGGCTGGGACCTGGGCTCATGGGTAGTAATCTCCAGCTATGAATGGAATCACGACGGAGGAAGCAAACTAAACCACTGATAGTGATATGGATTAATGCGTGGTATGGAATGCTTTATGACATCACATGTGGGTAGGGTCAGTGCTATCCGGGATCCTTGAGAAATCCCTACCCTTACTTAAACTTAACCATTTAAAAAATGTCAACTTTAATGGGGTAGGGACATCCCAAGTATCCGAATAGCACGGAGCGTGTGGGCAATGGACTAAACAGGAGGTAGAAACCAACCAAGGAAGGAGTTTCCACTGTTTTTCTGGTCAGGTCACACAGTGAGGAAAAACTCCTGGCCCTCAAAAAATAATGAGGGGAATTAGGTTGGAAAATTCCAGAAACATTCCCAAATTCCACAGTTTTCTCAGAAATCCCAGGTGGAAGATTCCTGGAATGTTTCTGGAATCTGTTTTGCAACCCAAGTGGGAGATAGTGGGATCTGGAGAATTTGGGGACATAACATGAGCGGGCAGACGTACCTCCACCTCCTCTCCCTCACCGATGTCCTTGTGGTAGTCGGCTGGGGGAGGCAGCCGAACGTCACTGAAGGGCAGCTGTCTCTCTGGTTGCCAGCTTTTTTTGGCGGGGGGGGGGGGGTGGCAGCGAGGTGGAGAGAGCGAGGGAGACAGATGGGGAAAAGGGAAACAAACACCTTTCAGTTACAACAGTAGGAGGAACATCAGCTGACCCCCCCCCCCCCCTCTTCCTGTCATGTGATTTATGAAAGTTCACCTCCTGTCCAACACTTTATATTACATTGACAGACATCGCCACACCAGTTCGGTCCAGAATAAAGTCTGGGTGTGTGATAGATCAGGCTGATGGAGGAGCTATAGGAGGTCGAGTTCATCGCAATGGCTGGAATGATACCAAACAAACACATGGAAACAATGTGTTTGTTCCATTGATTCCATTCCAGCCATTACAATGAGCAAGTCCTCCTATAGCTCCTTCCACCAGCCGCCTCTGGTGTGTGCGCATGTGTAGCAGAAACTTCCCGGAACACAGACCCTAATGAAAGTACCATAAAGAAACAGGAACGAGACCCAAAAGCGTGTCAACCCCGAACATAACTAAAGCTTAATAGTCATTCTGCCTGAAGCAGTGTTCTCTAGCTGACAGACAAATCACTTGGTGACAGGCAGTCAGTGGGGGCCAGGAAGTGAGATGAATGAGCGTTTACAAGAAGGGGAAAGCCATAAACCTAATAGAGTTACTGGATTACATATGGTAATGATCCTAAGACACCACCTATAATGTACATTAGATCATTTATCTATGGGAAGACTGTGTGGGTGAGAATCAAGCATCATATAAAACTAGGATATCCGGTAGGTAGTAGCGTGTCCTTTTACATAAAACACTCCAAATGAGAGCTCAATCTAAAAACAGTTCAACCTACTGGCTTCAGATTCACAGAAAGATATTTATGTCAAATGTGAGGGGGTTCATCATAGTTGTATTTAGGGATGAAACGGTTACCGTTTTCACAACAAAAAAAATCCTGACGGTTAGCATTACCGTTTCAATTTTTAATAATTAAAACCATGTTTGATTAGCGAGGTTTGAAAAACTCACGGTAAAAACTGTCCAGCATCAACCAAAGTTAGCAACAGTCCGCCATGTTTTGTGTGAAAACATGGAGGAAGGCAGTGACAGGACCAAATCTGAAGTATGGTCGTATTGTGGGTTTTACAAGCGTGCTGAGGGAAACTGAAATCGAAGATGGTTCCCGGTTTACAGAACATGCAAAATAAATACGTTTTTATTAATAAAGTAAATAGCTGCGAAAAGGGGGCAACACTTCAAATCTCTTGAGTAATTTTCATGACCACCACCTACTACTTTATAGCGAATGCAAGGTAATTTAACTTTTAGCTCAATGCATGATGTGGGGACTTTGGAAAGGGGGAAAATGTTATGGTTTGTCTGTAACTTACTAATAGCTTGTCAATAATGTAAACCGAAGCTGTCAGTGTTACCTACTCCTGTAAAAACACTTCACGTTGTTCTGCTGTATGTGTCGTGTGTCTGCAGACTATTTGCCCATTGCACACGATAACACGCTATGTAGTCGTCACCCTACCTAACATATTTTGTTCATTTAATATCTGGCAGACGTCAACTTGGTTTTAAAGTGTTCCAACAGGAAAAACACTATAGACTCCTGTATTTATGTCAATTGTTGGGCTCATTGCAATTTGTGTTGTTATTTTAAAATGTCAAAACTGCACATTGGATTTGTTTACATATGGTTGTATTGTTCTCACATGCACATTGCTTTACCCGTGTTGTTTTTATATGCACATTTGATTTGCTTACTTTTTTTTATTTTACCTTTATTTAACTAGGCAAGTCAGTTAAGAACAAATTCTTATTTTCAATGGCGGCCTAGGAACAGTGGGTTAACTGCCTTGTTCAGGGGCAGAACGACATTTTTACCTTGTCAGCTCGGGGATTTGATCTTGCAACCTTCCGGGTACTTATCTTACGCACTAAACACTAGGCTACCTGCCGCCCCAACTTAAGGTTGTGTTCATTAAAAATCTGCACTTGGGAAACTTTTACCTCTCATGGCTACATGGTGCCATCTTTAAAGTTATTATTTTAATGTTTACGCACAAAAAAAGTGCATAGTGATTCTAATTTGATTGGTCATCTTTCAATATAAAACTTGGTGAAATTATTTCAGTGTGTATCAGTACACTTAGAACATTTCCAGCACATTTGAACAATACCGCGATAATACTGATAAGCATAAATTGTCACTATAATCATGATATGAAATTTAAACCCTGTTTCATCTCTAGTTGTAATATAGGCTAGCTAGCCAATATAATGTAAAGGTCAACCCTATTTTGAAGTCAGTGGTTCAAATATGAAGGAGAATGGTGTCAAGGAGCAGTAGCCAGCAGTCTCACAGAAAGCATGGCTTTTCATTCATTCACGTAGTATCTCACAACCAGCTACTCTTACACTTCCACAAGGCAAGAGGACAGGAGGGAGGTTGTTGGAACAGTAGAGCCATCCCAAGAATGGCAGGGGCCACTGTCCAGCCCCCCTGCCTGCATACCATAGGGAACTATATTTAGCAGGGGACTATATTTATTTACAGAGTCAACTAGAGAAAGAGGAACAGGGGGTAGGAGGAGGGTGGCTAGCGAGCTGGGATGGAACAGGACAGGGGGATATGAGTTCCAGAAAGAAGGGGGTGGCGGGGAGACTATAAAGGTTTTGTGGACAGCTGTGTCCGGACCACAGGTGGTTCTGAAACGGGGATTTCAGGACAGTAAAACTAGGCCAAAGAACTGGGGGAGAGTGATGACTTGAGCAGAGTGGCTAGACTGGTGATAGTGTGCAACTCGGACAGATCTTCCATGAGTCAGTAACTACACAAGCAGAGGGTCAACTCTACACGTTATGTCACGAGAGAGAATGAAAACTTACTTGTTTTCGAATACTATTGTGAGTGAGTCTTCGTGGACATCTTTGATGAACCCCTGAAAAAGAAGAGAGAAACCCCAATCGTTATGTTAGGCAAACGTCTACGCCACTGACTGATGGGAGGGCAGAGGGACTAATGGGTAGACTCATAACCCATGAAAGAACTATGACTGTTACTGAAAAGACTGTGTAGCCATCTTGGGGACAGGGAAATATAACTGAAACTCTCTGGATGTGTGAGAGCTCTGGGGATGTGGCAAAAAAACATAATTATCTTGACAGCAGTAGACAGTCCTGCTGTGCTGGACATCTCTCATTTCAATGTAATAAATGTGGCTTTGCGTGTTGTCAGAGGGTAAAAACAGGTCTGACTACATGGGTATCAAAAGCGCACACGACCGTGCCCACTGGAGAAAGTAATGCGATACCATATCCTTGATCAACAACCATTACGAGACCCCCTCGCCCAAATCTGTTCCTCATCCATCACAGTCAGCCATTAACAGATCTATCACAGTGGCATAAACTCTCCATCAGGGTGGGAGTAGAGCGGAGACAGGGGGGGGGGTTGCCACGGTGCTCAGTGTTACACTGCCTTATATGGGGCCGATGTCGCTGGCAGTGGCACTAGGGCCTGAGAGGGAGTGTCAGAGCTGAGGTGAGGAAGTTTTACCTGCTGGAAATGAAAGGGCCGGCACTTCCCAGGAAAACCTGCTTAGATTTCAGGAGGCAGTCTAAGCGAGCATTAGGCTATGTATGAAAGCCCTTAGCATTAGATTCCCTCATATTACACAATCTCACAGTAACTTCACAGCTCTGCTGCCACTTTCTCAGGCCCCAGAGAGATGGCCAAAGAGCCAGATGGAAGCCAGATTGAACTGCAATGTCACAACACAAACAGCCACCATTTGTGTCGCTGTCACGCAAAAGTGCAGGCATGGGCACAGACTGGATAGGTAGTACCTACCACAGAGGAAAAACACTGTCCTGATAGCTGCTGTGATGGAAGAAAGGAGGTAGGCCTAATAGCTATATTCCATTACAGGGCCTACTGAAGTAGCCACGTGTTGTGTGATGTAGTGAACAGTGTTCCATTCTACTATCAGGTCAAGGGTCAGGCAAGCCATTTGGCATGGCAGTCGTGGTCACATGACCCCAGGAGAGCACAGCGGTTAGAGTGGTCATTCACGGCCGTACAGTGATGTCACTCCTTCTCCGGCCATGTGCTGTTCCAGGAGGACTAGAACTCCCCACATGCCCAAAGAGGGTCTCCTCTGGGGGTGCCAGGTCTGTGTAGAGTGGGGGTGCCAGGTCTACACCCCTGACATTACTGGTAACAGCAGGATATTCCTTTTGGCATCTGTGTATGGGTTACTGTAACTGTGCAGAAAGGGCAGCGCTGAAGGGGATTGTAGTTTGTGTGTGTTACGCATGTGCAAGACATCAGGCATGTCGTCTTCACCTAAATTATCCAACCAATCTGGTTCCTCTGGAAATCATAATCACACCTTTAGAATACACAGGGAGAACTCGTTCTCAAATAGCTTACCTGGTTAAAAACGTGAAATATATAAATAAAATCTGAACAAGAGTGAGGAGAGAAATAAGCACGAATGGCCAGAATGCAAAACTGTCAGCCAGTAAACAGAACAGGTGAGAGGGAGAGGAGTGTAAAAATAGTCTAAACCACGAGTCAATGAGAGGGGAGAGTGGAGCTAGAGAAGAGACCGGAAAAAGTGAGGAAACAAATGAGACGAGGCTAAACAAGAGGTAGAGAATGACAGAATGGAAAGATGAGGAAAAGAGGGATAGGAAGAGAGCATGGAAAGGGGGAGGACTATGGTGTTGACTGACTGGCGGAGTGTTGAGATTAGGATAATCTGTTCTACCAACACCTGATTCAGTCCCTCAGTCATTGTCAGCCCTGGGCCATTCAACCCATAGCAAATCACTAGGGCCTATTCAACTGTCTGCCAGTACACACACACACACACTTACACTACAGCAACCATTTGGCACAGACATTGAATCAAGTCATTTGACTCAATTTGAGGAGTCACTAAATAAAATGACTGAAATCGTTGACTTCCCCTTGTTGTGTCACGTATGGTTATTAAGCCATTGTGGTGTGATGATTTTTTTGGAAACAGTCATATGACTGACTGCCTGACTAACTAAGTAAGTAATTTGATTCAATGAAATAATGAAGGCTGACTCAGCCCACTCCTTGGAAAGATAATTGAAGGGGGGGTTATTGCTCGGGATAAACCGGGCGAGCAAACAAACAGATCGATATTTCATTAGGTATCACCATTTCAGATGTGGCATCATTCTCCAATCCACATTCTCGCCAATTTGAGAGGTTAGCTAGCAACTCCAACCAAAGAAAGGAGTGCCCGGGAAGATGTTAGGTGATGCCAGACTAGGTAGCTAACTGGCTAACGTTAGCTAACTGAACAGCCCAAACAGAAAACATAGTTAAGACATTTGGAATTTAGCTAACAAAAACAGGCCACGACAAGCGTTCACCACAATGGCAAACCCTGACGAAGTAGAAATCTATGAATAGCGACCTTATCATTTGATGTTGGGCCTACTCAATGAATGATGCGACCCGAATCTGCCAACTAACAACGAAGATGAACTCACTACCTAGCTAGCTACTCTAGTTAAAACAAAACAATGTCGACTGATTAATATTTGTGGTTGTTTAACGTTAACGCATGACTATCATAATTACACCGGTCATTTCCTTTACCTTGTAGAAGGCCCCGTTCGAGCCGCGAACCTCCACCGCCAACCCGTCCATAGTAGTCGGTAGGTCCCCACGACTAGTCTTTTCTGAAGCCGCTACGACTCCGTGCGGTTCCGGTACCACCCCCAGCTTCCCTGCCGCTGGCCCGTCGCCGCTCTCCAACCGTTTGTGGATTTCCAGTGTTTCGGGTGGTGGAGGGAGAGGGGTGAAGGGGCTGGGGAGTTGGGTGTTGATGGGATCAACAGATACCGTTAGGTAGATAGTCTCCAGCGGTCAACTTGACGTTTGCTCACACTAGTTAGCAAACTATCGATAGCTTTGTTAGCTGGCGTGCAACGGCAAAATCAAGGTGCTGTCCTGCGTTGAGACGGGGACCGCGGCAGTCAAGTTGCAATGTGCTTCAAAGCTAGTAAACTAATGATGTTAGCTATCGCTAATTACCTAAGTTAGCTATCACCAACACCTTGACTCCGTCACTTGCGGGGATGTTAAAACAGGCATACAAATGCAGCAGTCGATGTAATGTTTTTGTATAAAGTCGTCAAAGGGATTCCTTTATTTTATATTGAAGTACAATTCTGCTAGGAAGACTCCTCCCGATAAAAACGTATGTGGTGCACTATCGCCCGGCAACTCCTTTTACTCCAACCGCCCGTCCCCTCAAACGCACGCCGAGTTACGGAATGACCTCGAAAATCCCACCCCTCTTGAAAGATCCACCCAAAACGACATCCTGAATGATCATTGGTCAAAATAATCGTCAATCAACTCTGGATTTGTTTTTATTGGTTCAATAGTTAGAGGTTGGTCAGTGTATTATCCAATAAATGAACCAAATATCAATTGTTGTAATATCTATTGGAGATGATTCCTATCAATTATGTTGGCCAAATTAACGTGCTCTTATGCTGCGTTCGTAACCAAGTGGGAATTTACCATATAAACTGAGAATTCCAATTGAACTGGCCTCCAACTCATAATTAATTACCAGTAGGAAACAAATTTATCATCCTGAGCTCCCACTTCTCCCACATTCAGTCCTCTGACGCCACCTACTAAGGAAATTACCATGATAACAGCATTTTCGGCAGTTAAATGCAACAACAAAACATTATTTATAAAAAGCAATCTCTTAATATGGTTTTTGAACACTATAATTTGTTTCCTAGCATGATTGCTGTACTTTTAGTGTATGGTTGACACCGTTTGTTTGCTATTAACCAATCAGTGTTTCTCAATGAGTTCAAAGCACGTAAATGCATCTAACTGGGGCCGCAGGTAGCCTAGTGGTTAGAGCGTTGGGCCAGTAACCGTAAAGGTTGCTGGATTGAATCCCCGAGTTGACAAGGTAAAACTCTGTCCTTCTGCCCCGGAACAAGGCAGTTAACCCACTGTTCCCCAGTAGGCTGTCGTTGTAAATACACATTTTTTCTTAACTGATTTGCCTAGTTAAATAAAGGTATACAAATAAAAAATACACTCAGATTTACTACTTCACAACTGGAAATTACCACCTACCTACGTGGTTATGAACATAGCATTATGGCTAGCCAATTTTGTGGACAACTACATGCCACCATTAGTCTATGGGTGGTCTGCAGTTTCTCAGTGAAATGTTATTGAATGAAATATGCAATAAATCGGTATGACACTTCTTACTGCTCTAAAATCTATTTGCTGGAAAAACAACATTTTGACTGATTTCACTTTTCTATGCATTATTAGAATATCAGGTATAATTCAGTTAGGAAATGCAGGTATTTATATACATTTCGCAACATGTAAAATCATTTCAATTTCTAGTCCTAGTTGAAGAAATAAAAACAAAAGCTTGTAACCACAGATTCCTCCTATTCTACCCTGGTTGGTCGTTATGAAAGGACCAACCTTACAAAAACCCTATCTGAGGGACCATGGATGGCCATGACAAGAATACGAGTTTCTTAAGCACAATGTTATAGTTTCAGCACAATGTTATGGTGTGTCTGTGATAAAGTGCTGCTTTGCTTTCTTGACATCATAATAGACCAAACAAGTCCTACAGGCCCTAGTTTTATCATACCTGGACTAGTGCCCAGTTATATGGTCAAGTGCTGCAAAGAGGGACATAGGCAAATTACAGTTGGCCCAGAACAAAGCAGCAACATCTGGCCCTTATATGTACTCGGAGTGCTAATATCAATAACACGCATATCAATCTCTCCTGGCTCAAAGTAGAGGAAAGATTGACTGCATCACTACTGGTCTTTGTGAGAGGTATTGACGTGTTAAAAGTACATAACTGTCTGTTCAAACGGCTAACACACCTCAGACACTCATACATACCACACAAGACATGCCACCAGAGGTCTCTTCACAGTCCCCAAGTCCAGAACAGATGCTAGATTACACACAGTACTATACAGAGCCATGACTACATGGATCTCTCTTCCACCTCAAGTAACTCAAGCTAGCATTAAAATCAGATAAAAAAAAAACCCAGATAAAACAACACCTCATGGCACGACGCAGACTTTGAAGAGACACACACTCTAAAACGCACACTCTACACACACCCACGCACTATTCTTAGTAATTAAATGTAGTATTGTAATATTGTAATGTAACAATGGAGCAATGTCAATTTGTATAATGCGCAATGTTTTGTATGATCTAATGTTGTATCTCTGTTTGGACCCCAGGAAGAGTACCTGCTGCCTTGGCAACAGCTAAAAATACAAAATACTAATTATGGACCAGGGCCTGTATTCAAAAAGCATCTCACTGTAGTAGTGCTGATCTAGGATCAGGTCCCCCTCTGCCAATATTATATTATTCATTATAATCTCAAAGATCAGCACTCCTAGTCTGAGTTACTTAAGATGACATTAAGGGATATGAAGTACTAGGGGGAAGGCTTGTCCGGCCTGAGTGGCAAGCTGTGGTAACCGAACATGAGGGGTCACAGGTCAGCTATAACAGCTATAACAACTTTGTCACATGGGTCTGACAGACCTATGATTAAATACATCCTTTGGTTGAAAAAGAGCAAGTATGGAGATGTCATTGCATTTTCTTTGCTCCATGCAGGAGGAAGACAGGTCCCACTGGGCACACGTCCTTTCACCATGTAAATGTGGGTAATATTTGGCGAGAGATTTCAACCTTTATTCACCCACTCAAAAAGACAGTCTGAAGTTTATTGAATTCTCAATGTGTTATTACTATGGAAAAACAATGTGTGATTTTTGGTTAAGTTGTCAACTAAATGTGTTATCACTGTGCTTTCAACCATTTAAAAGCTTAAAAGCACAACAAAGTTCAAATGGGAATACCATGTCAGATATTTTATATTTATACAACAACTTAATGTGTTATCACTGTGCTTCGTCTAATATCACAACTAAATGACCTGGATTATAGTTGAGATTACATTAAAGTCCCCCGCCTTCTCTGCACCAGATAGGACTGTTTCGGGTTTTGCCATGTTTATTGTTTTGTAGTGTGTTCATGTTTGAGTTTCTCTTATTAAGGAACCATGGACACCTACCACGCTGCACGTTGGTCCTCCGATCCTTCTCGCCTCTCCTCTTCAGACGAAGAGGAGGTGGAAAACCCTTACAAAGTCAGTGGCACAGATGGAACTATCCAAGCAGAAGATCTCCTTTAAATGTTGACATTTGGTTGCATTGAAAACCAAACACAACTCAAAATCCAGTTTGTCTATAAATTAATAATTGATATGTTGGTGTCACGCCCTGACCTGACTATTCTTTGTTTTCTTTATATATTTTGGTTTGGTCAGGGTGTGACGGGTGGTATGTGGGTTTTGTACTGTCTAGGGGTTTTGTAGGTTTACGGGGTTGTTTACCATCTAGGTGTTTATGTAGGTCTATGGTTGCCTAGATTGGTTCTCAATTAGAGGCAGGTGTTTATTGTTGTCTCTGATTGGGAACCATATTTAGGCAGCCATCTTTCGGTATTTCGTGGGTTATTGTCGCACGTTAGCGCAGTGTTAGCGCAGTGTTTCGTTAGCAGTCATGGTCGTTTTGTTTTGTTCAAGTGTTCTTCCTTCAATAAAGAAGAATGTATTCACACCTCTTTGGTCCCCTCCATACGACGACTGTGACAGTTGGATTCATGTCTCCATTTCATACAAAAATAAACATTTTATTCAAGGTTTGTCTACGTTGAAAATTTGTTACAATGATCAAATCGTATTTGTCACATGTGCCGAAAACAACACTGAAATGCTTATTTACAAGCCCTTAACCAACAATGCAGTTAAGGAAAATACCCCCCAAAAAGTAAGATAAGAATAAAAGTGCAGCAGTAAATAACAATAGCAGTTGAAATGTTTCCCTCAACGAAACAGTTAACTTTTTCAAATGCAATGTATTTTCTACATACATTACTCATCACAACATTGATTCAAACATGTTGTGTCCAGTGGTGTACTGCATGTCAAGTTCAGACATCAGCTCAGTCAACTAAAGGGGTCTGCTCTCAGATTTCCTCAATGCTTCTCCATGGTTGGTTGAGCAAGCTCAACAAGCATCCATTGCATCCAATGATTTGGGCCCATTTTACTCTTACAGTATGTAAGAGTATATTCCCATAGTATGATTGTTAACTTAGTCCTTCACATATAGGCTTAGAGAAAGCTTTTCTTAAACCCAAACACTTTATAGCATGGGGAAAACTCCCCCTTCCCCCACCAATAGTTTTCACCCACAACCACAAGGCATAATACCATATTGCTGATATTTGCTCAATCTCAGGGCGTAGGCTTGCTGCCATGGCTTTCAGAGTCAGTAAATATTAGCAAATACATTAGTAAAGGGTGACATACACAGACAATAGTAAATGGGCTGCCCTTTACAGTAACGTAGTATGTAACAAGGCACTTTTGATCCCTCGCAATCACCTCCATATTAACACCAGACAGTCACCAAGTCAAGACCAGCACAGACCTCTCAATAGGTGGGTCATTTTTCCTTGTTAACTCTCTGATGTTGTTACATGGACTGTTATTGCCACATACATATGACAGCAAAGACATTACTGTGTTACACAAAATTGACACCGTGTGCTAGAAATCAAGATTGATTAACGATTCTGTGTTTGGTTTATGCCAAGGTGCCATTTCAGTTCATATAAATCTAGCACTTTGTGACATCTGCTGATGTAAAAAGGGCCTTATAAATACATTTGAATTCAATTGATTGATGTACAATAGTGTTTTGGCTGTTACAAGTTAATGTACAATGTACAACAATGTCATGATTATGGTATTGGATCACAACCAGTGGAGGCTGCTGAGGGGAGGATGGCTCGTAATCATGTCTGGGACGGAGCAAATGGAATGGCATCAAACACATAGAAACCACGTGTTGATGTACAGTATTTGATACCATTCCACTAATTCCGCTCCAGCCTTTACCACAAGCCACCCTCCCCAATTAAGTTGCCACCAACCTCCTGTGATCACAACATCAAATCTAATAACCTGCATAACACTCAACAAGTGGTATTTTCCTTGTAGACATTTTGTGGTCTTAGCAGAGATGGCAGACGTTGGAGCAGTTGCCTGCTGTGAAGACATGGGCAGCTGTAAGAGCACAAACCTGTCTGTCTGTCTGTCTGTCTGTCTGTCTGTCTGTCTGTCTGTCTGTCTGTCTGTCTGTCTGTCTGCCTGCCTGCCTGTCTGTCTGTCTGTCTGTCATCTGTCTCTCTGAGGGACAGTCCTATCTCAATTCCATATTGAAATTAACTCAAATTATGATCATATACGAAGCCTTCATCAGCACTATTTACTCTGTTGAACTATATATAACCTCATAAACACCCAGTCCATCCTACGGGATGCTGTGGCTCCTGGTGCTCCTGTTGTCTGTGGTGTCTCACGGACAGTGAGCTTGGCCAGTGTGCGTGTCTCCCCCTGCTGGACGTGTTCTACTGTGCCCCAGTCCCATCTGTTGCTCTATCTGTGAGTAGCTCAATGAGGGAGAGTTACCACATCCAGATAAATACAACAGGTGTCATGACAACTACGGCCATGTGTTTTTCCTGAGCAAGTCACCTGACCGGGAAAACCTCTAGTTAGCTCTAGTCCTAGTTTTAAATTCTCTCTCTGTATGACGGGCAGACAATTTTCTGCGCTGCCCTATTTGGGTGGGTAGTGGACTGAATATCATCACAACTGTCCATTACAGACAGGTCCCTGACCTGTTCCTGAATTTCTCTCTCTCTTCCCTATAGGGGTCAATGTGTGATAACTGCCTAGTGGTCACATTCTGCAGGCTTTGTGCTTCGTGTCAGATGTCTCGGGAGCTGAAGACACGTCGGATTTTCACAAAGTCAAATTAATTTGTGTTATATGGTTCATGGTGATTGTATTTAAACCAAAGTGGATTGTTTTGTACATCAGTTGGGGTCTCTATAAGTTACAATATCAGGTCCTGAACCTAGCATGAAAGTACATCCTTGTAGCGGTGTGAGTCAAAATGTTTGCCTTGGGTTAAATTGAGCCAATGGCCGCCATACCCAATACAAATTATAATTACATTTGGTCAGTTTTATGCATAATATGCATAGTGTTTTTGCAGTGTCATGCGTATAAACTCAAGATAGTGCATTTTTATTCTTTCAGAGCAGACATCGTCATGCATCTCCCGTGTATACAAACACAAAACAACAAGGGGTCTAGCCCCTCTTGAGGTTCTTGAGAGAGCAACCACGGTAGTGAGAGAAGAAGTCCATTCTAGCAGCAGCAAGGGATGAAAAATAGACCATGACGCTGAAGAGGTACATTGACAAAAAAATTTAAATGTACCAGTGCAAAATATAGGCCATGATAGAGTAGCAGAGGCACTCAAGGTCTTATCTGATGACATTGGGTCTGAGCTCACAAAATATATCAAGAATCTCACAGACCAGTTTCATGGTACTTTTTAAAATCTTTACTAAACGACATGTTACTACTGGCTTTTAGTAAAGCCAGTGTGTCTGTGCATACGGATGACTCAGCAATATACACGTCAGCTACTACAGCAACAGAAATGACTGCAACACTTAACAAAGAGCTGCAGTTAGTTTCAGAATGGGTGGCAAGGAATAAGTGAGTCCTAAATATTTCAAAACTAAAAGCATTGTATTTGGGACAAATCATTCACTAAACCCTAAACCTCAACTAAACCTTGTAATGAATAATGTGGAAATTGAGCAAGTTGAGGTGAATAAACTGCTTGGAGTAACCCTGGAGTGTAAACGGTCATGGTCAAGACATATTGATACAACAGTAGCTAAGATGGGGACCTCTCCTGGCTCAAAGTATAGGAGATTGACTTCATCACTACTTGTATTTGTGAGAGGTATTGACATGTTGAATGCACCGAGCTGTCTGTTTGAACTACTGGTACACAGCTCGGTCACCCATACATATCCCACAAGACATGCAACAAGTGTCACGTTCAATCAATCAATCAATCAAATTTATTTTATATAGCCCTTCGTACATCAGCTGATATCTCAAAGTGCTGTACAGAAACCCAGCCTAAAACCCCAAACAGCAAGCAATGCAGGTGAAGAAGCACGGTGGCTAGGAAAAACTCCCTAGAAAGGCCAAAACCTAGGAAGAAACCTAGAGAGGAACCAGGCTATGTGGGGTGGCCAGTTGTATAATGCTAGGAGACAAGTGCCGGAAAACGTAATAGGGGGTTTTATTTTCCCTACCCAAACAAAAGAGCGAGGTGTAAACCTCTAAATAATGCACAGGACGAGACCCATAAAACAAATGCACAATAACACGCTGCATGGAAGCCAGTACAACAGCACAGGTGCTCACAAGACCAACGGACATGGTAACAATAACCTACAAGGACAATGGGGAACAGAGGGCACATATATCCACATACTAATCAGTGGCAATGGGAACCAGGTGTGCGAATTGAGACAAGACAGTCGGGGGTTGGTGGTAATGAATCCAGTTCAGTGACGCCTAGAAGGCCGTTGACATAGACCTCTGGAGCTGGTGAATGGAATGAGCAGCAGTACCAGGGGGATCCGTGACAACAAGAGGTTTCTTCACAGTCCCCAAGTCCAGAACAGACTATGGGAGGCGCACAGTACTACATAGAGCCATGACTACATGGAACTCTATTCCACATCAAGTAACTCAAGCAAGCAGTAAAATTTGATTAAAAAAACAGATAAAAATACACCTTATGGAACAGCGGGGAATGTGAAGAGACCTCTGGTGGCATGTCTTGTGGGGTATGCATGGGTGTCCGAACTGTGTGCCAGTAGTTCAAACAGACAGCTCGGTGCACTAAACGTGTCGTGAAATCAGTTGTGTTATGTATTGTAATGTTTCTACAATTTTATAAATGCCTTAATTTTGCTGGACCCCAGGAAGAGTAGCTGCTGCCTTGGCAGGAACTAATGGGGATCCATAATGAATACAAAAAATACAAAATATCAATCGGCCTAGTAGCCTAGAATGCTGAGAACTTGCCTATGAATTGGCATATCGAAACAACATCCCTGTCCCAAACAACTGGTCAAGAAATGGAAGGGTAAGTGATATTGAACAGAGAGATCGACACTGAGTATACCAAACATTAGGAACACCTTAATTTGGAACACGTTCCTAATATTTTGTCCTCGGAACAGCTTCAATTTGTATAGGTATGAACTAACTCTACAAGGTGTCAAAAGCATTCCACAGGGATGCTGGCCCATGTTGACTCCAATGCTTCCCACAGTTGTGTCAAATTGGCCGGATGTTCTTTTGATGGTGGACCATTCTTGATACATATGGGAAAATGTGGAGCATGAAAAATAAAAAAGCGTTGCAGTTCTTGACACAAACCAATGCGCCTGGCACCTACTACCATACCCCGTTCAAAGGCACTTAAATCTTTTGTCTTGCCCATTCCCACTCTGAATGGCACACATACACAATGCTTGTTTCAATTGTCTCAAGGCTTATCTGGTCAGTCTATGTCATCAAAAGAGCAGGTGTCCTTAATGTTTTGTGCCAAGAGACCACTTTTTTTTGGACAAGCTATGTTTTCAAAAGTGTTGTGTTTACATGAATTCAGATTTTTTTCCCAGATGTACACAACATTCTGAAATATATATGAAAACTGAACAAAAATATGAATTCAACATGTAAAAGTATTGGTCCATGTTTCATGAGCTGAAATAAAATACATTTTCCATACGCAAAAAAAGGTTATTTCTCTCAAATTTTGTGCACAAATTTGTTTACATCCCTCTTCGTGAGCATTTCTCCTTTGTCAAGATAATCCATCCACCTGACAGGTGTGGCATATCAAGAAGCTGATTAAAACAACATGATCATTAAACAAGTGAACCTTGTGCTGGGGAAAATAAGGAGCCACTCTAAAAATGTGCAGTTTTGTCACATAACACAGTGCCACAGAGGTCTAAAGTTTTGAGGGAGTGTGCCATTGGCATGCTGACTGCAGGAATGTCCACCAGAGCTGTTGCCAGAGAATTGAATGTTCATTTCCCTATCATAATCCACCTCCATCGTTTGACAGAATTTGGCATTACGTCCAACTGGCCTCACAACCGCAGGACACGTGTAACCACTCCAGCCCAGGACCTCCACACCCGACTTCTTCACCTGCAGGATCGTCTGAGACCAGTCGTCCTCACCAGGGTCTTGACCAGTTTGGCGTCGTAACCGACTTCAGTGGGCAAATGCTCACCTTCGATGGCCCGGAGAATTGGATGAATCCTGGTTTCAACTGTACCGGGCAGATGACAGACAGCGTGCATGGCATCGTGTGGGTGAGTGGTTTGCTGATGTCAACCTTGTCAACCATGAGTGCCCCATGGTGGCGGTGGGGTTATGGTTTGGGCAGGCATAAGCTGCATTTTATTAATGGCAATTTTAATGGACAGAGATACCATGACGAGATCCTAAAGCCCATTGTTGTGTCATTCATCCACTGCCATCACCTCATGTTTGAGCATGATAATGCACGGCCCCATGTTGCAAGAATCTGTACACAATTCCTGGAAGCTGAAAACGTCCCAGTTCTTCCATGGCCTGCATACTCATCAGACATGTCACCCATTGAACGTGTCTGGGATGCTTCGGATTGATGTGTACGACAGCGTGTTCCAGTTCTCGTCGATATCCAGCAACTTTGCACAGGCATTGAAGAGGATTGGGAAAGGATTCTACAGACCCCAATCAACAGCCTGATTAACTCTAAGTGAACGAGATGTGTTGTGCTGCATAAGGCAAATGATGGTCACACCAGATACTGACTGGTTTTCAGATCCACGCTCCTACCTTTTCTTTAAAGATACAGATGCATATCTGTTTTCCCAGTCATTCATGTGCAAGCCTTAGATTATGACCTAATTTATTTATTTGAATTGACTGATTTCCATATATGAACTGTAACTCAGTAAAATCTTTGAAATTGTTGCATGTTGCGTTTCTATTTTTGTTCAATGTCTTTGTTAGAAAGAATACTGTATTTCCCTTGATGTAGCGATTCTAAATGTAAAAGATGAACTCTTACCCCACTCTCCCCTATGACAATGCAAATTTCACAAGTGATAGTGACACACACACACACACACACACACAGGTTCCACCCACCACACCGATACATTTGGTTGCCAGAGAGAACCTCAGGTATACACTAACCTGTGCTCACCTGAGATATCATTAGCTGTGTGTCGACCCATCCGTCCATGTGAATTGGATTCTGTGTATCCAGCCTTGTTTTCTGCATCTCCACCCCTCCGAGACACGCCGTAGACCTGACCATCACCATCACCTCCAGAAGTAGGTAGGCTGAGATGTATTTTGTGGTTCTTCGATGATAAGTAAACTTTTATTTTTATGTCATAACTGAAAACAGACAATATTAATGTTGATGTGCAATGTGAGGTATCTTTCAAGCAATTTGGAAAGGAAAATTGTTTACAGAAATATAGTGGGTTAAACCCAATATCATTACCATTAATGTGGTTATATCATAATCAATATAGTATATCCGGTAATTTGTATGTGAAATAAATGATGGATGGTGTTTTTGCTTTTGAAATAATAACTTTATATTCGGCTGTAGAGCTGTTGATAAGTTATTAATAAGAGACGGAACGCTGTCATTGCATATAGTAATACGTCAAAGTAAATGCTAAAGTTATCATAGCAGAAAATCTGTGACATTTACAATAGATCAGAACATTAACCGCACACAAAGTTGACCCATGCTGTGAGTACCTAAACCAGTTTATAACCACACCACAATTGAACCACAACTTCAATTGTTTTGAGTGCTCTGAGAGACCAGTTCCGTAGTCTCTAAAATCCCAGACCTAGAGCAACACATAGGCAACAGCACTAGTGAATGCTGGAACATTGTTAATGTGGGAGGCAACCCGGCAACTGACTAACAAGACTACCAGTTCCCTAGAGATGAATTGAAGGGGAGGAGACGTGCTTCTGGTCTTCTGTTTACTGTGAAAAGACCAGGCCCGCCCCTCTGAGCCGAGTATACACATACTTCCTGACAACCAGCCTGCTACTACAGTTTTTGCTCGTCATACCAACCAATAAACACTGTTGTATTAGCTACTGACCTGCTCCCTCTGGCAATAGTGAAAGGAGATGTATTCTTTGTGACCTCAAGTGTTTAAATTCCAGGAGTATCTTAGCTGAATAGCAGAATAACCTGATAACAAAAATACAATTTAATAATTGTGTATTGAATCAGCATGACTCATGTATATTATTTTCAGTTCCTCATATAACTCAACTCCATATTACCTGGGCAGATCTCTGGCAGTGCTTTTGATTTGCATTGTCCTCTGTATATCCATAGTGATGGCAGTCCAGCCGATGCCTGTAGTGAACATACAGCCAGGCATTTTTCGGTCCCCTGCTGACATAAAGACTGAGGTGTGGAGCAGCAGCATCTGTGACTGTTGTGATGACATGAAGATCTGTGAGTGTATTTCATGTGCGTGTGTGTGTGTGTGTGTGTTGCCGTGTGTGTGCATGTGTGTGTGAGTAACTTGGTCTGTCTGTCTCCTGTCAGGTTGCTTTGGGTTCTGGTGCCCATGCTGTCTGAGATGTCAGACGAGTACAGACTTTGGGGAGTGTTTCTGTCTCCCCCTGTTGGACATTTCCACCAGCTGGCTCCCAGCTGCTTCTCTGGCCCTCCGGAGCGCCATGAGGGAGAGATACCGCATCCAGGTAGAGTGATACACCCTTGACATTACTCTTTGCTGATATCATAACATCTCCTATTATACAATTAACTAGTGCCTCATACACACAGAGCTGTCAGGTGATGCTAGACAAGATCAATAAATACATAATCATAATGACTGCAATAATAGAGCCAATGGCGTATATTATATAATGGAATAGGGTCAGTAGAAGAGATGTGATCATGGGAATGAAAGCCACTGTATTAACATGATCTGACAACCCATCTGTCTAATTAATATCTGTCTCATATCCTCCCCACCTACCACCACCGCCTGTAGGGGTCCATGTGCGACGACTGCCTCTTGGTCACCTGCTGCACCCCCTGTGCATGGTGCCAGATGGCCCGAGAGCTGAAGTTACGTCAGCGCACTCTCCTCCTCGTCAATGTCCCATCCCCTGTCCAGATCAACATGCATCCCCCTCAAGCCTTTTCTAACCCCTCTATGCATCTACAGCCTATGCCTGCAGGACTCTACCCCTCCGCGCCACAATAGAGCCAGCATAAGCAAGAGACAAATTAGGGGGTTGTGGATGAGTGCCATTCTAGAATGTGAAACAGCCAGCCAACAATGCATCACATAGATATCTGGGGGTTTTTTATTGTAGGAAAGCAAACACTTTTAGAGAAATCATAACATGATCAGGAAATCATAACACTATCAGAATGACATTGATTGCAATGAATTAATTAAACAAATAAACGTCCTTAGTGTTTTATATAGCTTGTTAAAAAAATTATAGGAAAGCAAACACTTTTAGAGAAATCATAACATGATCAGGAAATCATAACACTATCAGAATGACATTGATTGCAATGAATTAATTAAAATATAAACGTCCTTAAGTGTTTAATATAGCTTGTTAGACGCTAACACTTAAATTGACACGATTAACACAACCATGCAACTACGGTATCTGATTCATGTACCATATCAATTTTGTACTTTAGAGAATATTAATGTAATTAATAAAATATTTTAACTTTAATTGTCTGAAAATGAATTATTTGGGTGTAGGTATACTGAGATGTGTGAGCACCTATTTACATTGTTTAGCACTGAGCAGCACATTGGTTGAAAAAAGAAGACCAAAGTTGAGTCGATTTACCGGAAGATTAATTTGAAAATCACTTTGTTGTGATTGGGCCAGTTCGTTTCATATGGGTCGGTTCCCCGGTTTAAGTGGAGATTTCACTAAAGGGCCAATGGAATGGTCTAAAAAAATGCAAACGCTACATACACGGAGCACCGGGCCTTACAAAACGAATTGATCCCTTTTTTGTCCTCCGTAAATTCATTTTTTTTTGCCAGTTTGTCCAATCAAGCTGCGTATTTGACAATGAAGACTTTACTGGTAAGGCCATTCACCAATCAAACTTGTTAGTGGGCGGGACTTGTTGCATTGTTAAAAAAAAAAAAACGGACGTGAGGTGTTATATCGGCTTCATGCACCTCAAACGTTTGTTTGTGGACCGCCATTATACGCATAGAAGAAGGGTTGGTGTAACGTTAACGTGTGTCGTCGTCCTAGTAGCAGTGAGGTGAGTTTGTGGAATTTTACTACGGCAATAATGTATTCTTTATTTCTATCTTTTTATGCCAAATTAACTGTCTGAACTTGCTTTACGATAATTGTATTGCATGAATTTGACATTTTTATTTTGGTCGTTATATTGAGCTAGCTAGTTAACTATCATAGCTAACGTCCTTAGCTAGCTAGCTAACATTAGCTAAGTTGGCTTGCTAACGTTGTTAGCCACCCAGTCGACGCTGTGATGGAGGAAGTCTTGCCTACTTTTGATATTCCACAGCTAACCCCGCTTTCCAACTTTGCTTACCAGACAACAGCTTGCCAGACTTTAGAAATGTGAACTTAGACATTGAAGATAGTTTGTTTAACTAGTATTCAGCAATTGTTCGGCCAGTTTGAATTCAATTGCACTAGTTAGCTAGCTAACATAACGTTAACCATTGCACTTCCTGTCCATGCCGCCCACTCACTTGACATCACGGTTTTATTTGCAGCCTAACTGGTATATTGACATGCCTCTCCTATCTCACAGGCTCTGCGTTAACATAAAGATGGTGAAGATCTTTATTGGAAACCTCCCTAACGAGGTCGAAAAGGATGAGATTGAGGCCCTGTTTACTGAACATGGCACAGTGACAGAATGTGCAAAGTTCAAAAACTATGCCTTTGTCCACATGGATGACCGCAAGTCTGCAACCAAAGCCATCCGCACCCTGCACCTCTTCAAGCTTCATGGCAGGCCAATCAATGTGGAGCCGAGCAGGGGGAAGAACCAGGGTCCAGTGAAACTTCATGTGGCCAATGTGGAGAAAGGCAACGGCGATGAGCTCCGCACTCTGTTCGAGGAGTATGGAACAGTGACAGAATGTGCCATCATAAAAAATTTCGCATTCATCCACATGTCCAACTCCGATGAGGCCAAGGATGCCATAAAGGGATTAGACAACACTGACTTCCAAGGTAAGAAAATTACCCTCATTAAGATTTACGATTGAACTGTTGGAAAGTCCTGACGTTAAATATGGACTTGCGTGTCACTGTCTGACTGTTAATCATGGTTTTCCTCTCTAGGCAAACGGATTCACGTTCAGATGTCAAAAAGCCGTCCCAGAGGGGAGGAAGAGGATTACGGCCCCCCACCAGATAGGGGTGGATACTGGCCACCTCCTCGTGGCTACCCTGGGGACAGGGGTCTGCGTGAGCCCCCTCATTACAGAGGTCGCATGTCAGGGGGTTACCCTGGCCCCCCTCCACCTCCACCTCCCCCTAGACGAGCCCCTTACCCCCCAGAGCGTGCTTATGAGCGTGAGCGGGAAAGCTACGGGGTGGTCGATTACTATGAGAAGTACAGAGCGCGCCCTGCCCCTTACGGTGGCCTTTCAGGCTATGGAGATGAAAGGCGTGTTGGCGCCATACCCCCTCCACCACCACCCCCTTCTGCCATGGTTAGGGAGCGCCTTGGGGCCTCCTCCCTCAACCCGTACGAGCGTCGCCCCCTCCCTCCTCCGTCCTCCTACTATGCCCGTGATCGCAGTCCCATCAGAAGACCCCCTCCCCCCATGCCCCCCGCAGGTAACGGCTACTCCTATGAGCGCTCTCGGCTCTCTCCTCTGTCCAGGCCAGCGATGTACAGCGTACCACGTACCAGAGACCCCTATGCTGAGAGGGTGCCTCTGCCCCCTCCTGCCCGCTACTCATATTGAAAGCACACTGGTGCTTGACTCAAGGTGAGAAATCAGAAACAGGATAGTACACTATGCAATTACACTCCATATCTAGCTCACTTAAAACAATGGGGAGTGGAAGGGTTGAATTAGGGGTGACTCCTCGCATTGACGTTCAGTGTCTCGCTTAAAATACCAGACTAGAAAAGCTCCAAATGCATTGTTTCACCATATCCTTAGCTTTTTACAAACTCTCCAAATCTGCTTCAACTGAACAATGTAAAATCGTAATATGCCTTTTAAAGAATGCTGGAAGTTTTACTGAACCTCAGCGCGTTCCTCCATGAGTAAAATGCGCTTGACTTGTGTGGTTTGCTCTCTTTCCAGGGTTAAATTATCCGACAAGATCGTCGTCTCCTGATGCACGTGGCACTATACCCCCCCTTCGTCTGTGGCGTTGCGTTCACCTGCGACTTACTGGAAGATACTCTATTGCTTGCGGCCACCCATACAAAAAAATACGCTTTTGTCTACGGTTTCGTCCTCTTTCTTGAACTGTTTTACATTTGTTCTGCTTGATTTTATTGTTCGAGGTTCATAAGCTGTTTTGGGGCAAAGGATAAAGGCAGAGGGGGTTACTGTATTTGAGGTGTTATTCTATTTTGAAATGACGCAGTACTCCTAAGGGCTCTATGTTGGCCTAAGACCTAACATAAAATTTCTTCCTTTATAAAATAATTTTCATGGATACAAACCCTCTAAACTGTGATATTCATGAAGGGACTATTTGAATGTTAATTAAATAGCAATCCATGTAATTTTGGTAAACATGAATGTTACGAAGATTCTGCAGATGTCTTTTTCAGAGCTGTACCTAGCTTCAGTTTGATTAATAAACCACACACTCATTTGCATAATTAGTCCAACAACGTGTTAGTGTAATATCGCTTTAACTGGTGTGATCTTGGTTTTGGGTGGTACTTGCCAGTATTCAAGACGTTTTGCGACGCAACTGTTAGCGTAGTGATTTAACTACCTATGCAAATTTGATTTGTTAGACATTTTGTGTTCAATTATATGCCGATTTACATACCTAGATACCCCAAAGCTGCGTTTTATGTATGGTTTTCTTTTCTTTACAGATGCCATTTTTGATTTCAAAGCTTTTTAATAAACAGATTTGAACTATCGTCACTTTGAACTTCCCCATCTTTCCTCGTTATTATAGGCGCTTCATGACGATGCTCATTGCAGTCAGTGAAAGCCAATATGCAGCAGCACTAACTTAATCTATGGCATTTCGGTCCATTCTGAAAAATACGCTTTTCAATGTTTAATTTATATTCAAAGTAGTGGGGAAATTACCCTCTTATCTTTTTCTTTGCGATGGCAAATGTATTATCTCTTGCGCTCTCTGAAGGTGCTTAATTTTACAATGTCAGTTTCCATCTTTCAACCACTGCATACCCTACCATGTTCTTCACCATCATTCTCTTAAATAAATGTAATATTTTGGCTTAGTGATCTAACTAATGCCCTCTCCCATGATACATAGGACAATAAGCCCTGGTATGCTTAGCACTTCTGCTTTTTGTAGGTTGTTAGAACCATGATCTGTGGATAGGTGTTGTGGACACAATGTAGGAGACGGCCGTGCTGTCTTTTGCTGTATCCTACGATATGGACATGTGGAGGTAATGTTCAATTAAGGTCATTTATACAGAACTAAGATTTATTGTACTTTAAAGGTGCTACAAAGGATAGATTGTTTTGTTTTTGCATTGTACATTTCAGGTTTTCATTATCTGCAGTATTAGTGGAATGATAGTGTTTCACAGTATTACATACCCACCAGTGTGATTTGCTGTGCTATTTGTCTATTGGTTTCCCCGCTGAAGCGGCACTTGTCAAAATGGGAAAGCTGTTCTGACTTTGGCTGTTTACCTAGTGGAAATCGCTCTCATTTCCTGGTTGGTAAAATTCTACACTGTTCGCTCAATTTCAGTTTGTGAAAATAAGCCCTGGATAGTGAAGCGACTCATTGTACAATCTTAATCTCTGTGAAAAATCTTTTCAGTGAAACAAAGGTTCAGCTTCAAACAGCTGTACAAACTATTTTTGTTTATGAAAATATATTTTGCAGTGATTTAGATGGTCAAAGTCAAACAGCTTTCCCAAATGATAGGCAAATATCACAGCCAACATTAGCGGGTAAGTGTTTCAGAGTATCATTCCGCTATTAGCGGCAGATATATTTTGGAAATTCTGAAATGACAATGCAACAAAAATAAAAAACCTATGTTTAGTACCTTTTTTAATTCCCATTTGACACTTTGCCCATGCTTAGTATCCTTTTCTATCAAACTGATTCTCCCATCTTATTGCTCCAATCCCCCGTATCTCAGCCTCTTGTTCTTTCCTTGCACAAGAGGTTGGTACGGAAGTGGAATTCTGCTAGGGAAGGTATTGTGAAATTAATTTAGCAGAATACTGTAACCATGTAGGTATCAGTAATGAAATGTTGGAATAAGTGTCATGTTGGATGTACTAAATTTATTTTTGTAATTGTATGGATGAACAGACTTCCCCAATGCTTAGTATGTCCTTTTTAATGATACTTGCCTTCCATCCTATTTCTCCAATCTCTTCCTCTCTAGGCCATGGTCTTCTTTCCAGTGGTTGGTACAGAAGTGGACTTCTGGTACAGAAGTGGACTTCTGGTACAGAAGTGGACTTCAGCTCCTCTTGATATTCTGACACTGCTCTTCAGGGTTATGTATGCTGTGAATGGGTGCCACCACTACCAGATCGGTCCTTATGCAGGAAGTGCAATGGCCCATCATGGTCAGACATCTCTCTGTGCCATTTTGTGCCTTAGGTTTAATATTTCAGTGAGGTAAAAAAAAATGCATCTCTTCAGGCCTCCCGAGTGGCGCAGCGGTCAATCGCATCGCAGTGTTGCGGCGTCACTACAGCCTGGGCTCGAATCCCAGGCTGTGTCACAACCGGCCGTGACCGGAAGTCCCATATGACGGCGCACAATTGGCCCAGCGTTGTCTGGCTTAGGGGAGGGTTTGGGGGCGAGGCTTTACTTGGCTCATTGCCCTCTAGCAACTCCTTGTGGCGGGCCAGGCGCCTGCAAGCTGACTTCGGTCGTCAGTTGAACGGTGTTTCCTCCGACACATTGGTGCAGCTGGCTTCCGGGTTAAACGAGCAGGTGTTGAGAAGTGTGGCTTGGCAGGTCATGTTTCTGAGTACTCGACTTTTGTCTCTCCCAAGCCCGTTGGGGATTTGCAGCAACGAGACAAGATCGCAATTGGATATCATGAAATTGGGGAGAAAAAGGGGTTAAAATTACACACTTTTATTTTATTTTAAATAATCTCTTCTTTCTTCAGGAGGGACTTGGGCAGGACCAGCTTGAAGAAAGAATACTGTCTGACTGTTGCCTAATCATTTGCTGACCAGATGAGACTCCTTGAGTTGAAGTGGCATCAGCATACTGTTGTCCTTGATGCTCACCATTTCTATGTACTGTCACCATTAAAGTCATAAATTTTGAACAATTTTTACTGTTGCCATCAGTGTTGCTTTTGCTTAAATGCTCAACTGCAGAAATATTACTTGAAAGCACTGATTTTCAAATGTATGTCATTTACCAATCTAACTACCAAAAATGAATAAATTATTTTTTATGTATAATTGATTATTTTATTTCTTGAGTATGGACAAAATATCCTGTCTTTTTGAGGCACCGTTCACACTATCACAGCTGTTTGATGAGATCACAGAATGGTAAAGGACTTCCTAATATAACTCTGGGGAAGTACAGAGGCATTGAAATGCAACACTCAATGGTAAAGAACTGCAAATGATCCCTGAGTAGGTGCTTTCCAGACATAAAAATACTCTAGGCTAGTCCTGGAGGACAATGGATTTTGTTACTGTGAGCTTATTGGTCATGCTCCTGTCTGGGGTGTGGCTTACTGTTTTGCTGAAGCCCCATTGGTTGAGTGTGGCACTGGCAATACCTGCCTTGTGGCTCTACTAAGCCCTCAACCCTGCCACTGGTTTGCCCTGGTTCCTCGCTACATCCTTTGAGACCTGGGTTCATGACTCTGGAGTCTTATTTATTCCTGTCAGTCAGTGATGTAACCCTGGCTTGTTTGGAGCTGGGGTGCAGGGAGAACTTGACAGTGAGGCTAGGGGAGGTGGAGGTGTTTACATCAGGGTTGCAATCGCTGTGGGGAACTTTGAGAGAGGGTTGAGTGATTCAGTGTGTAGTTGCATAAATGCTGTTAAGAAAGAAGATACTATGATATTAATAATACATTGATACCACTTTGTTTCGATTTTGCTACTTCCTGTGACAGAAAGAGTTGTAGTGTCATGTTACACCCTCTGAGAAGTGCTATTTCCTAGTTTCCTCTGAGAACTGCTATTTCCTAGTTTCCTCTATCCTTTACCTAGGTTGTGCTATACACACTATGTGAGCACAGGAGAGGGGAAGCCCGGGGAAGCTCTCCATGTGGGATGGTTCAGAGACATCTAGAGAGGAGGTTGCAAGTTTTCTCCATTGTCCGGGGCCCAGAGCTCATAGTGACATGTCGGCAGGACTGCCCGACCTCTCAGCATGACGACCATGACGTTCCCACTCTACAACGGATGCTCCACCTGTCACTCCTGAAGCCTGTTGAAATCACCGCCTCCTTGTACATTGCTCACGTGTCCCTCCGTCTGTGTACAGGTGAGCTGATGGACCCTTTCCACTTCAGGGGCTCTTTAGTAAGGTCATATTAAGGGAGCACCGTCAACATACCAATCAACACATCTATAATGGCTTATTCGTGAACATTAAAATGTATACCTGGATATTTCCGAGCCCACTAGTCACTTGTTATAACTCACTCTTTTTTACATTTCTGTCCACATCCCTGTATACGGGGAACGAGACACATAGCCTCTAACCCAGTTGGACCTCCAAAAGAACAGAACCCACTCCCTGGATCACTCACAATGGGGAAACAGCTACCTCATCCACCGGTCCTCTCCGTTCGACTCTGGGGTTTATCGCTGTTTCCAGGAGGGGCAGCTGACAGGGGGTTACCTCCTGCAGATGGATGAGCAAAAGAGAACTGACAGGACCAAGCCCAAGTCCAGATGAGCCATACCTTCCTCAGAGCTAGTGGCCCTTTGCCTGGCTACCCAGACGCTCAGGCCAAACGGCACGCTACTTCTACACAGATTTCTGGATCACAGTGCATTCGGAAAGTATTCAGACCCCTTGACTTCTTCCAAATGTTACGTTACAGCCATATTCTAAAATGGATTAAATTGTTTTTTTCCCCTTATGAATCTACATACAATACCCCATAATGACAAAGCAAAAACAGGTTTTTAGAAATGTTTCCAAATTGATTAAAAATACAAAACTGAAATATTACATTTACATAAGTATTCAGACCCTTTACTCAGTACTTTGTTGAAGCACCGTTGGCAGTGATTACAGCCTTGAGTCGTCTTGGGGCCCTTCTCCAAGGCCCTTCTCCCCCATTGCTGTTTGGCCGGGCAGCCAGCTCTAAGAAGAGTCTTGGTGGGTCCGAACTTCTTCCATTTAAGAATGATGGAGGCCACTGTGTTCTTGGGGACCTTCAATGCTGCAGACATGTTGTGGTACCTTTCCCCAGATCTGTGCCTCGACACAATCTTGTCTCGGAGCTCTAAGGACAATTCCTTCGAACTCATGGCTTGGTTTTTGTTCTGACATGCACTGTCAACTGTGGGACCTTTATATAGACAGGTGTGTGCCTTTCCAAATCATGTCCGATCAATTTAATTTACCACAGGTGGACTCCATTCAAGTTGTAGAAACATCTCAAGGATGATAAATAGAAACAGGATGCACCTGAGCTCAATTTCAAGTCTCATAGCAATGGGTCTGAATACTTATGTTATGTATCTCTTTATTATTTGTAATAGTGAGCAAAACAAAAATACCTGTTTTTGCTTTGTCATTATGGGGTATTGTGTGTAGATTAAATAAATAACAATTCTCAGCAATCAATTTTAGAATAAGGCTGTAACTTAACAAAATGTGGGAAAAGTCAAGGGGTCTGAATACCACTGTATGTACCTCCCTGACCCTTCACCAAATGCAAACACATTCAGGGCCGTCTGATTGGTTCAGAAACCTTGGTGCCTTGCAAATAAAAGTTGACTTACTTGTTAAAGGCTTTGGCAAGTATACGACGTGTAACACAATAATCAAATAAAAACAGTTTTATTATTATAGTCAACATTTACAAAACAGTTACAAAACCATATGATCCTTCCCCATCTTTCATTTAACACTGATACTTGAACTACATGAAAAAGGTAAATATTCAGAAGCTTTAGTTTCACATTTTATATAATAACGTAACAGTCTTAGTAACACTTGCGGAGTGATAAGAAAAACTACACTTGAGGTCCCAATGGCTTGGCCCTACATTCAGTCAACAGTATGATTAAGTTTACAGAATGTTAAATCTCGGTTACCCAGAAGTAAAATTATTGTTAAGGTTTGTCACTTCCTGTCCACGAGAGATTATACAATGTTTAACATCAATATTGTTTAAAGACAACTGCTACTAGGTAAAGAGAAAATCATTGTCTATGAGAGAAACATACTGCATGATTGGTACATGATTGTCTCATCCATCTCTATCGGCCCATGGCTCATGAGTGGTGGGATGCCATTGTTTGAATGGTCTGAGCCTGTATCCATGACGGGAACAATACTTGGCACGCCCACCTCTCTGGAAGGAGGCACTGCCAGCACCCCAAACTCCACCTCGAAGCTCCCCTTTGCCTCTCCATTCTCACGACGTATCAGCAGCTCATACTCCCCGAACCGGACCAGGGCCTTATTCGGCAGCTCTGCCCTCTCCAGGTACCCCAACTCTGACCCGTTGACCGTCACGTGTCCCTTCTGGCTCAGGTTCTGCACAGAGAACAGCATGTCAGGGCTGTTGGCGGTGTGGTAGGCCTGCAAGGCCAGCTGCTTGCGGGAGACCCGTGGGTCGGCCAGGGCAAAGGTGCATCCGTGGACGTCCCGGCCCAGCCTCAGGGGGTCCTCGGCTGGGTGCTTGTGCCTGGCGTCCACGGGCAGCAGGCGGTAAAGAGCCTTAGAGGCCTGCTGGGGGTGGTAGAGCTGGATCTGGAGGTAGGTCATCAGCTCCTCTGTTTCCATGGTGTGAGGAAGCTCCATGATGTGTGTTATGATAGCTTTTGCAATTGAAAGGATGCTGACTTTCAGTTTCAATTGGTCTGAAAGAAAAACAGAGATAATTAAATGGACTATTTTTTGTTATTCTGGCACTAAACAAGTCTTATTACTAGAAATAGAATAACAGCTCAGACAGAGGGTACTGAAATTAAAAACATTTCATTCTATTGCACAATTCCATAGGGAGAAATGTCAGGGTATTTCCATAAAGCAGTAGAAAATCTCTTGTTTTGTTAACACTTTTTGTTCTCATTTTAAGGACGACTTGTCAGAATTGCATCATTCCACACACCCAGCCTCATTCAGCATTTCCTCTAAAACTTTCACTTGATGAAAGTAATTTCACTGTGCTATGAATGTAGCCTATTTTATATGGGTCGTTCCATGAAATGAGTGCCTTTTGCCTCAGATATTTTAAGTAGAAATTGTGCACCAATGTTGAATTTTAAAAGCCTGTTATATTAAATGAAGTGCTCTTTACTATAGACCACATGGAAAACGCAATACATCAAAAACAAATGTATGAATAAAGATATGCTAAAGTGTCAATATTCAGCATTTTGACATGTTCCACTGCATCCTCTACACTATTAGAAA